>NW_025927332.1:421720-627068 GCF_016906955.1 Phacochoerus africanus
TATATTTAAGCTGTTAAATGTCAAAGGTGAGAATTTTGAAAACAACAAGAAAAAGGCAACCTATCACCTAAAGGGAACTCCCCCTCAAAAAATAATGGGCTGATTTCTCCTCAGAAAATTTTTAGGTCAGGAGCGGGCCCTTTCTTTCTTATTGGAAGAAAAACTATTAACCAAGAATACTATACTATACACGGTAAAGTGTTCCTTCAGAGATAAAACTGTTAAAACCAAAGAAAAGCTGAGGATATTCATCACAGCCAGACCTGCCTTCCAAGAAATGCCAGAAGGTACTTCACAAGGAAATAAACACTTGAATGTAGGTGTAAGATGCACTGGTAAGTGTAATATAGAGTCAAAGTCATATGTTTTAATATTGTACTTGTGGTATGTAATGCACTTATGCTGATTTAAATTTTAAAAATAGACATCTAAACAAAGCCATAGCTACAATAATTCATATATTAAAACGTAAATTGCAACATTAATAACATAAAAAGTAGGGGCAGGGGATGAAGTAGTGTCAAATGTAGGAATGACATCCAAGTTAAATTGTTATCAGCTTAAAATTGGATGTTATAAATATATTTCATGTAAGCTTCATGGTAACCACAAAGGAAAAACCTGTAGTTTCAACACAAAAGATTATGATAAAATGTCAAAGTTTACTGCTACGCAAAGACATCACTTCAGAAAAGAAGACAGCAAGATAAGAAGCAAGGAATAATGAATCTATAAAACAGAAACAATTAACAATTTGTCAGTAATGTCATAAACTATCAATCATTATTTTAAACATCAGCAGATTAAATTCTCCTGACGAAAGACATAGACTGTCTAAATAAATACAAAAGCAATATGCAACAATGTGTTTCTTTCAAGAATGTCATTTTAGCTTTAAAGATAGAGGCTGAGAATGAAAGTGTAGGAAGATGTTTCAAGCCAATGGTAACCAAAATACTCAATGGAGAGAAGAAATTCTCTTCAATGAGTGGTATAGGGAAAATTGGATATTCATATGAAAACAATGTGACTACTAGATCTCAATCTTACACCACTCACAAAAATTATCTTGAAGGGAACGAAGGCTTAGATAAATGGTTCTGTATAACCAATGACCATAAAACTCCTAGAAGAAAACAAGGGGGGAAAATTTCTTGATATGGGTCTTGGCAATGATTTTTTTTGAATAAGGAAAAAGCAAAAAAAAAATATCAAAAATCAACAAGTGGATTTGTATCAAATAAAATAACCTTCTGCACAGCGAAATAATTAGCTTTTAAAAAGAGAGAAAAAGCAACCTATGGAATGAGAGAAAATACTTGCAAACCACACATATGATAAAGCATGAATTAAAAAATATATAAGGAGATATAGAACTCAATACCAAAAATAATTTCAATAGGAACCCAATTAGCAATTAGGCAAAGGGACTGAATATGAAGACAACCAAGTGCCACAGACACATGGAAAGTTGCTTAATATCACCAATCATCAGAAAAATGACAATCAAAATCTTAATGAGCTATGACCTTGCACATGTTATAATGGCTATTATCAAAATGAACAGATAACAAATGTTAGTGAGAATGTGGCGAAAAGGGAACCCTGTTCACTGCAATGGTAATGTAAGTTGGTGCAGCTTCTATGAAAAACAGAGTGAAGTTTACTCAACCAGAAATAGAACTGCATATTCAGCAATTTCACTTCTGTGTATATATACAAATGAAACACAATCACTGTCCAGAATAGATGTCTACAGCCCCATGTTCACTGCAGTATTATTTACAATAGCCAAGACATTTGAATGAATAAAGAAATCATGATATATATACATTTCAGGCATCAGAAAACCTTGAGGGCATTGTGCTAAGTAATATAAGTCACATAGAGAAAGACAAATACTGCATGATCTCACTATGTGTGGGGGAAAAATCATAGAAGAGTTCCCATTGTGGCTCAGTGGAATCGAATCTGACTAGTATCCATCAGGACACAAGTTCGATCTCTGGCTCCACTCCATGGATTAAGGATTCAGCATTGCCAAGAGCTGTGTATAGGTCACTGACATTGCTCAGATCTGGCATAGATGTGGCTGTGGCTGTAGCCAGCAGCTGTAGCTCTGATTCAACCCCTAGCATGGGAACTTCCATATTCCATAGGTGCAGCCCTAAAAAATAAAAAAAAAATCATAGAAGCAGAGACCAAGTCTGTGGTTCCAAAGATGCAGAGGATGGAGAATGGGAGAATTGGGAGAAGGTGGTCAAATGTATAAACTTCCAGTTATAAGATAAATGAGTTCCAGGAATGTAATATTCAACATAATGATGATAATTGAGAATTCTATATTGTATTTCAGAGTTGTTAATGCTTTGAATTTTTCACCATTGAGAATGATATCAGTTGTGGATGTGTCATATATGGCTATTAGTATGTTATGGTAGTTTCCCTCTATTTCTTGCTCACTTTCCAGAGAGTTTTTATCAGAAACAGGTGTTGAATTTTATCAAAAGCTTTTGATGCATCTATTGAGATGATCATATGGTTTTTATTCTTCAGTTTGTTGACGTGGCATGTCATAGTCATTGCTCTGCGGATACTGAAAAACTCTTGCATTCTAGCAATAAATCCCACTTGATCATGGTGGGATATAACTTTTTAATTTATTTTGGATTCAGTTTGCTGGTATTTTGTTGATGATTGTTGCATCTATGTTCATAAGTGATATTGGCCTGTAATTTCTTTTTCTCTGTGTGATATCCTCTGATTTTTGTATCAGGGTGATAGTGTTCTCATAGAATGAACTTGGAAATGTTCTTTCCTATGCAATTTTTGGAGGAGTTTCAGAAAGGTAGGTGTTAACTTTTATGTGAATGTTTGACAGAATTCGCCTGTGAAGCCATCCAGTCCCTGACGTTGGTTTTTTGGAATTCTTTAACCATAGTATGAATTTCAGTTCTTATGATTGGTCTAGTCATATTTTCTATTCCTTTCTGGTTCAGTCTTGGGAGGTTGTACCTTTCTAAGTATCTGTCCATTTCTTGTAGTTGTCCAATTTATTGACATATAGTTTGCTTGTAGTAGTCTCTTATGATCCTTTGTATTTCTGTGATGACCATTGTAACTTTTTCTTTTCCATTTCTCATTTTATTGATTTCAGACCTCTCCCCTTTTTTTCTTGGTGAGTCTGGCTAAAAGTAAATCAAATTATTTATTTTTTTTTAGGAATCAACTTTTGGTTTCATTGATCTTCTCTATTGTTTTCTTTGTCTCAATTTCATTTATTTCTGCTGTGATCTTTATAAGTTATTTCCTTCTAAAAATTTTGGCCTTTGTCTGTTCTTGTATCTCTAGTTTCAGAATGGGAGAAGATCTTTGCAAATGAAGTACTCAACAAGGGATTAATCTGCTAAATACATAAATATCTCATTGAGCTTTCTACCAAAATAACAAAAAACCCCAACAATGGACAAAAAATCTAGATAGACATTTCTCCAAAGAAGACAGACATGTGGCAAAAAAAAAAAAAAAAAAAAAATGAAAAGATGCTCAACATCACTAATTATTAGAGAAGTGCAATTCAAAACTACAATGACATATCACCTCACACCAGTCAGAATAGCTATCATCCAAAAGTCTACAAACAATAAATGATGGAGAAAGTGCAGAGAAAAGGGAACCCTCCTGCACTGCCGGTGGGAATGTAAGCTGATGCCAACCACTGTAGAGAACAGTATGGAAGTTACTTTAAAAACAAACTTTAGGAGTTCCCGTTGTGGCGCAGTGGTTAACGAATCCGACTAGGAACCAGGAGGTTGTGGGTTCGATCCCTGCCCTTGCTCAGTGGGTTAACGATCTGGGTTGCCGTGAGCTGTGGTGTAGGTTGCAGACACGGCTCGGATCCCGAGTTGCTGTGGGCTCTGGCATAGGCTGGCAGCTACAGCTCTGATTAGACCCCTAGCCTGGGAAACTCCATATGCCGCAGGAGTGGCCAAATAGCAAAAAGACCAAAAAAAAAAAAAAAACTTTAGAACTTCCATCTCATCCAGAAATCCCACTCCTGGGCCTCTATCCAGAGAAAATCATAATTCAAGAAGATACATGGACTCCAATATTCATTGCACTGCTATTAAAAATAACCAAGACATGGAAGCAACTTAAATGTACATCAACAGAAGAATGGGTGAATAAGATGTGGTACCTATATGCAATGGGATACTACCCAATCACAAAAGAGAAGGAAATAATGCCATTTGCACCAACATGTATGGACCTAGAGATTTTCATACAAAATGAAGAAAGATAGAAAGTCAAATATCACATGATATATGTGGAATCTTATGAAAATGATACAAAAGAACTTCTTGATAATACAGAAACAAACTCAAATTTCAAAACTGATTTTATGGTTACCATAGATGAAATCATTGTAGAGAGGAAAAAATGGGGAGGGTGAGAGTAACATATATACACTATGGTATAAAATAGATGCTTAATGAGAACCTACTATATAGCATAGGAAAATCTACTCAATGGTTTGTAATAGCCTACATGGGGAAAAAGAAGGGGTATAAGTACATGTATTACTATTCACATTGCTGTACACCTGAAACTAATACAACATTGTAAGTCAACTATATGCCAATAAAATTAAATAAAAAGAAAGCTGTTAAGAGAGTAAATTTTAAAAGTTCCATCCCAAGGAAAAAAATGTACCTGTAAGAAATATGGACATTAACTAATTTTAATATGGTAATCATTTTGCAATATTTATTTATATCAAATCATTATGTTGTACATCTTAAATGTCTACAATATTATATATCAATTCCATCTCAACAAAACTGTAAAAAAAGTTTTAGTTCTGATACCCTCTCCCTTTATGTCCCAGTAGGTCAAACACACTTGTCCAATATACTCACAATGAAGTGAGCACAGCCAAACACCCAAACTATAAAGCAAATGGGATATAGATGCTCAGCACACAATCAAGTACCACAATCCTGCTCAAGAGCTGTTGGTTATTATTATCACTGATGGTTTACAGATAACCATGAATCATAGATGTGCCCAGGGACAGGAATGCCAGCAGTGCTAGAGTTTTATGGGTTAATTTGTGGAAATACCTGAGGCATCATCAGCCCTGTACACAGTCATGTATCTTTGCCTCAAAGCAGGAGTAGATTCAGACTTCATTTAGAGGCAAGTCAAGTGAGCTGTGGCCATGAAGATACAAATCACCTAAAGCATGTTCAATGTACTTTGCTTGAATTTGAGAACATATGGGTCTATTGAAAATTGGCATCAATCTATGATGGGCCTTGATGTCCGGAGTCAAGCAAATATTTCAATCCTTAAATACTACAAAGGTATATTTCTACTTTTTGCTGGTACATTCAGCATGTTACAGGTCCCTGACAGATTCATAACAGATTACACCTGACACTGTCAATAACCCAAACTGAGGTGAAAGAGAAAATCAATAGTAACATCCAAGAAACTTTGGAAATGATTAATAATTGAAAGGAGTTGAACTTTCAGAAAACAAAAAGTAGTATAAATGTTGACAATTAATTGTTCTTGTAAGAATAGATTGTCAAAAGAGCAAATAGAAATTTAAGAAATAAATTTTGTTATCAGTAAGAATTTAATATCTGATAAAGTCAGTATGTAAAATTGATAAAGGATAAACTCTACCATAAATGGTCTGTGAGACCCAGTTCCCTATAAGTAAAAAGCATTAGGGGAATAAATACATAAGCATTTTTATACTCTTGAGATGGGAAACATTTCTGAAATATAACACCAACACAGAAACAATAAGGAAAATATGATATAACAATTCAAATTTGGTTATGGCTAAAATTTCCCTTACATAAAATGCTTTTTAATAATAATTGATGAACTGATGAAAAATAGTTACAAAATATAAAAATATAATATGGCAAAGTGTTTAATTTAAAAGGCATGAGTAGGAGGTCCTGTCATGGCACAGTGGAAACAAATCCCACCAGGAACCGTGAGGTTGTGGGTTCAATCCCTGGTCTTGCTCAGTGGGTTAAGGATCCGGTGTTGCCAGGAGCTGCGGTGTATGGTGGCACTATGGCTCTGATTGTACCCCTAGCCTTGGCACCTCCATATGCCATAGGTGCAGCCTAAAAAGACAAAGAAAAAAAAAGGGGACGCATAAGTAAATACTGCTGTTGAGTACACAAAATGGTCCTACCTTATTGAGGAAAAAATACTTTATGTAATTTATATAATCTTCTCTCTCTCTCCACACACACACACACACACACACACACAGACACACACACAGAATGTGAGCTGGTTACAAATGCCTAAAATAATCATTGGTATGGATTTGATGTTCTTCTTTGCACTTGGTTGTTTTTCAGTTTTCCACAACTCCTATCTTTATAATAAGAACAAGTTATTAAAATATATTAAACTTTAATCTAAATAGTAGCTAAGAAGAGAGATAAAAAAGTGGGAAAATCACAGGGAGAGAATGAAAGATAGAGAATGACAGGGAGAACAGACTCAGACTTTCCTGACTTTATTAGTGGATGTGTGACCCATAGAAAATTATTAATCCCTCAGACACCTCATTGAAACATGGGGCTCTTAATACTTATAGGGTTGTTTCAGGGATTGAATGACATAAAGGCCTTAAAACAGTGAGTGATCAATAAATGTTGGCAATTGTCATTCTTATGGAATTCCTCACTGTAAAGGAAAAAATAAGGGAGAACTAAAACAAAAGGACCAAGGAGTTCTTCCAACTACCATATGCTCCAGCAATCCAACTCCTGGGTGTATATCTCAAGAAAAATAATTTGCCAAGATACATGCACCTCAAGTTCACTGCAACGCTGTTTACAATACCCAAGATATAGAATCAACCTGAATGTCCATCTACAGAGGATTTGATAAAGAAGACATTTAGCATATTTACAATGGAATATTACTCAGCCATAAAAAATAATGAAATAATGCTATTTGCAGCAACATGGATGGGCATAGAGATTATCATATAGAGTGAAGTAAGCCAGCCAAAGAAAAATAAATATCATATGAGATCACTAATGTGTGGAATCTAATTTAAGATGACACAAAATCATTTACAAAATAGATGGAATTCCTGTTGAGGCACAGAAGGTTACGGATCTGGCATTGTCTCCGAGGTGGTACAGGATCAATCCCTGACCCGGCACAATGGGTTAAAGATCTGGCATTGCCACATTTGGGGCATGGATCACAGCTGTGGCTTCAGTTGGATCTCTGGCTCAGGAACTACAATATCCTGCATGTGCATCCAGAAAAAAAAAAAAACAACTTACGAAACAAAAACAGGCTCAGGTTTTTGAAACCAAACTTATGTTTACCAGAGGGTAAATGTGGGGAGAGGGATAAGTAAGGGGTTGGGACTGATATATATAAACTACTATGTATAAAATAGGTAACAAGCACCTACTGTACAGCACAGGGAAATCTACTCAATACTGTGCCATAACTTGCATGGGAAAAGAAACAGAATGGAGGTATACATATATGTGCAACTGATTCACTTTGCTGCACAGCTGAAACTAACACAACCTTGTCAGTCAACTGTACTCTAATTAATTGTTTTAAAAATGAGTTCCTAAATTAGATGGCCTCTAAACCTAAACTCAGAATATTGTTAATAAATGACTGATTTATTTCCATGCTATTTCATCATCTCTCATTCAGCAAAATTGTAAACACCCGATGCTGCTTTTATGCTCCATCAACACCAACTACAATTGAACTGATGGTACTCTCACTACAAATAATATGTGGACTAGTGGAGATGCTATGCTATTTAATGATAAACATCTCATGTACTAATATTTATATAATTAAATATATTATAAATACATTAGGAAATGGTTCTTTTACTCCCTTTTGAATATGAAAGTATAAATGTATTTGTTTTATTTCAATTTAAAATCTTTCTGTTTACTCTTACAATAGGGTGCTGCTAATATGTTTCTCAGATGATTTGTCCAAGATGAGTAGGAATCAAAGAAAATATTTTGAAAAAAAAACTCTCACACACATCTCCAAAACATTAACATAATTATTCAATTCAGTAAAACCACGCAAGATTTTGCCCAATTGCTTGTTAAGAAATTTTCACTTTGTGAATACCTTTTGAAACAGACTCAGCCACAACTAAGCATTCTGTGTAACCCAGCACTCCCAGAAAAGAATGAAGAGTAGTGCATTGTTTTACTTATTCATGAAAAAAATTGTCATAAAAATTTCTGTTGTTAGACTTTGGTAAACTAGAGGAAAAGCAAATGTATTCTGAATGTATTCACTCTTTTTGATTAAAAATTCTTAACATGTGTTCATCACATCTTAATATTTAGAAGAAAAAAAAATGACTGATGTAAATATTGCTTGAGATTTCACTACAGAGATAGAGCTAATCAAAACTTTGTCCAAAGATGATCTACAAAGGACATGGTCATTTGCCAGGTTGTGCAGGGTCCAAAATAACGTGAAGAAAGCCAGGAATGGTGCTGGATGAAGAACAAGATAAGTAAAAGAAAGTTAATGTGACAGCTATACCAACACTACCTGTACTAGGAGTGGGCATGTCTGATGACTGTGTCACCTGTATCATCAGACCCCCAAGGTATCCATCATGAGAGGGGACAGTTATTTGAAATATTTCAAAAGGCTAGTGCAATGGTACTTGAGGACTTCATCATACCATTATGGAGAAACAATGAATCCAAGCTGTATATTGAAATCGACATCAATTAATTATTTTTTTAAATTAGATTCCTCAGGAAAAAGTAAATCAAAAGAGTCCATGGGATGGATAAAGTTTGGAAACACAGACAGGCATTTTAAATCTTAGGAAATTTCCCTGAATTGAAGTAAATTATTATTTTAATTCAGCACTCGATTAACTGGTACAATGTGTTGGGCTTCATAGACATGATTTCATTTGATTTTATAGGATCCTATCACCCCCTTGTTTTCAGGGGGAAAAAATGGAAGGTAACAGAGTTCAATATTACATTCTTGAGAAACTGCAGAACTAGTCCTCAACATTTGTCTCCCACCAGAATGAGGACCTAAAATTTTAGGGTAGAGATCATCCTTTCACTGAAAGTCATAGAATCTGGGTAAGGAGAAATAGAACATGAGGAAGAGCTCTATGAGGGGGGTATGGACATGAGGAGGGGGGAAGTGTTGAAGAATGAAGAAACAGGACTATAAACTTTGCTCTGTGAACATCCTCCTAAAGATTCACATGGCTATAGAGATAGCACAGAACCCATGTTCTCTCTAAATCTCATCCTCTCACCTTGACTCTGTTCCCAAGAAGACAGAGTTCTTGCCAAAGGTTGACACTGTGTATCTCATTCTCCATAAAATTTTTCAGGTGGGCCCTATTGCCCTGCAAGATAGGAACTTTGTCCATGAGCTGGCTGTTCATCACTGCCAGAGAGATTCTCACAGGGGTGTTACTCTTAAATATGGTACTATAGGCAGAGGTGAAAGGAGAAGGACAATTAGAGAGAGGAACCTCTCCAGGTACTTGCTCTCTGGAGTCAGTGTTGTCACGGAGCTTTTGTCCCTGCTAATTTCATGCTCCACTTTGCCATGCCCCTTCTGGATCCATTCCCTACTTTCCAATAGTCCAATCATAATCTTAGGATTATAGCTTTTCTTTTAATGAACTCAAAGTCATTAGAGCTGGAAAGACCCAGGGATTTTTTAGTCCAATACCATCAATATCCAGGTGAGGACCTGAAGCCTGTAGAGCTAAGGGATTTGTCAAGATGACAAAGCAAGTTGGTAAGAATAACTTGAAGCAATTATGTTAAGCATGTGCACTTCCTATTTACTAAGTAGTTTCATTATACACATATACACATACACACATACTCTATTATATGTATACATACAGGGTTCCCCTTGTGCCTCAGTGGGTTAAGAACCAGACTAGTATCCATGAGGATGCAGGTTCGATACCTCACCTTGTTCAGTGGGTTAAGGATCCTGCTTCATCAAGCTGTGGCATAGGTCACAGATGCAGCTTGGATCCTGTGGCCATGACGTAGGCCTGCAGCTAGTGCTTAGATTCTCCCTCTACCCTGGGAACGTCCATATGCCATGGTGTGGCCCTAAAAATAATCAATTAAGTAATTTAAAATAAAAATTTTAAAATAGCTATATAGACATGGCTTGGATCCCGTATTGCTGTGGCTCTGGCATAGGCTGGCAACTACAGCTCCCCTTAGACCCCTAGCCTGGGAACCTCCATGTGCCACGGGAGCAGACCCAGAAAAAGGCAAAAAGACAAAAAAAACCCTATATATACATAATACATACATTTTCTCAAATATGTTATCTGAAACAATTACCACAGCAGCCCTGTGAGGCAGACATAACATGATTTCCCATGATAAGTGAGGAATTTAAGGCAAGAAGGCATACAAAAATTTAAAAAAGCTAATTCATGACAGTGCCACAAATTATTATGGTTACACCCATGGGTATTGGTATCAACATATCACAAATTGGGGTGGGAGTCTGGCTTTTCCACTTGAGTGCTGTGTGACCTTGAGCAAATTAACCACCCTAAGCCTCAGAATTATCGCTTCAGGTTTTCATAAAATGAAGCTGACAGTAGGAGCTATTTCATTGAGTAGTTCTTCCTAGACAGAATCAAATTAGGGAATGCTCATAAATCATTATGTAGAGTATCTATTACATAGCATGCCTTCTATTAATAGTAGGTGTGAGGTTTTCTGAATTGGATTTCTTTTAATACATTATGCTGCATTACTATTTATTCATTAAAATACCTACCTCAGCTCATTTCCATAAAACTTCTGTGTTTTTTTTTTAATAGCGGTGCTCATCTATTCTGCCCTACTAGGAATGTTTTAGCAAGGTCCCACCCTTGATTTCATCTACTTCAGCTAACCTTAATTCCAGGGAAAATGGGATGGTTGGGGCAAAGAGCTAAATATATTTTTGTTCTTGCTAATACGCTAGTAGTTTCATATCCCCATGATAAAAGCTAGTCATATAATCATTGAAACCAAACAGATTCTTCTTTTTTTCAAGAGGTAGTTTTTATTTAAACAAAACAGAAAAAAAGAAGTTATTGATCCCCTCGCAAGCACCAGATGCTATCAGTGGTCCCACGGTTACAATGGTTCATAAAACATGGTCTCATCCTCAAGGAATGTGCAGTGTCACTGAGAGTTTCTGATTCATACACAGATATAGTCAGTGATGTAGTGCCGTGCCAAAGGTTAGAAGAGGCTTCCTATAGGGAAAGCCACCTGACTTCCCTTGAGAAGCATGAGTAAGATGTGGGATGCTGAACCTCTTGAAATGCAGATGCCTCAACTTTGAGGTGAAGAACTTAATAGTCTAACATAAGCCTTATGAGAATCAAATGTGAGAATTCAAGGAAACCATCCTATCTCAGAGGTTTTTCATATTTGTAAAAGCCAGTTTAAGTTATTGAACTAACCCCACCTGCCTCAATAAACATTGCTCCACTTCTTCAGCCTTCTTTCTAGAAGACTATGACTCCTGCTTAGAATTGGAAACCAACAAAATTGATCCCTTTATCTTCACGGAATAACCTTGGTTTGTCTCATAATATATTGTGTCTTCAAGCCTCTTTAATTTTTCTGAGATAAGTATAGCTACCCCAGCTCTCTTTTGGCTTCCATGTACATGAATTTTCTCTTTTTCAATCCCCTCACTTTTATTCCATGTGTGTTCTTAAAGTTGTAATGAATCTTTTATAGGCAGCATATAGCTTCTTTATCCATTTACTATTCAGTGGGTTTGACTGGATATTTTAGGGTTATTACATTTAAAGTAGTATTGATATGCATGAACTTACAATTGCTGTTTAGTGACTCTTTTTCCTGCTGTTTAATAATTCCTTTATTGCTTTCTTCTCTTGCCCTTTTCCTTATAATTTATTGATTTTTTTTGTCTTTTTGCTATTTCTTTGGCCACTCCCGTGGCCTATGGAGATTCTCAGGCTAGGGGTCTAATCGGAGCTGTAGCCGCTGGCCTATGCCAGAGCCACAGCAACATGGGATCTGAGCCGCGTCTGCAACCTTCACCACAGCTCACAGCAACGCCGGATCGTTAACCCACTGAGCAGGGGCAGGGATCGAACCCTCAACCTCATGGTTCCTAGTCGGATTCATTAACCACTGCGCCATGACAGGAACACCTATAATTTGTTGATTTTGAGTAGTGGTATGCTTAGATTCATTTCTCTTTACCTTGTGTGAATTTACTATAGATTTTGGTTTTGTGCCAACTGTAAGGGTTCATTCAATATCTTGTATGGATGAACATAGAGATTATCATACTAAGTGAAGAAAATCAGACAGAAATGCAAATATCATATGCAATCACTTATATGTGGAATCTAAAAAATGATAAAAATGAATTTATTTACAAAACAGAGAAAATGAACTTATGATTACCTAAGGGGAAAATGGATGAGAGATAAATTAGGAGTTTGGGATTAAAAGAGATACATTAATAAATAAGACAGACAAACAACAATGACCAGCTGTATAGCACAGGGAACTATATTCAATATCCTGTAATAACCTATAATGGAAATGTATCTGAAAAGAAATATATGTATATAACTGAATCACTTCATTATATACTCAAAACTAACATACCATTGTAAATCAAATATGCTTTGATTTTTTTAAAAGATTTTAAATTATTAATGGTCTATATTAAGATGATAACTTAAGTTCAAATACACACAAAAACTATATTTTACCCTTCTGTCCCACATTTTATATTTTTGATTTAACAATCCACACCATTTTACCTGTGCATCCATTAAATTTATTGTAGTTGTAGTTATTTTTACCTATTTTCTCTTTTAATATTTATACTAGATTTATGATTGCTATATCAGCATGATTACTACATAAGAATGTTCTGAATTTAGCAATATTTACCCCCACTAATCATTTATATTATCATATGTTTCCCCTTATTTATTAGCGAGATTTTATTTCAGCTTGAAAAAATTCCTTTAACACTTATTGTAAAGCCAATCGAGTGGTGAAAAATCATCAGATTTGCTTTTCTGAAAAACTGTTTTTCACTCCTTTAATTGTGAAGGACAGCTTCTCCAGGTAGACTCTTCTTGGTTGGCAAGTTCTTCTTTCAGCACTTCAAATAGATCCTGCCACTTCCTTTGGGCTGGAAATATTCTGATGAAAATGTCCCAATAGCATTAAGGAGGTTGCATTGTTTGTAAGAAATTGTTTTTCTCTTGCAGCTTTTAAGATTGTGTCCTTGTCTTTACCATTTGACATATTACTTGTACTATGTCTCAGCATGGTTCTCATTGTATTCAAATTGCATGGGCATATAAATTGAAACCACAATGAGATACCACCTCACAACCATTAGACTGATGATCATGAAGGAAAAAAGAAAGTGCAAGAATTGGTGAAGGTGTGGAGATAAGGGAACACTTGTACACTGGTAGTGGGTGATAAATTGGCTTCACTACTATGGAAAACAGTATGAAGTTTCTCAAAAAATTAAATATAGATCTATCATATGATCCAGCAATTCAACTTATGACTATATATAAATGTAAATAAAAATATAATATTGAAAAGATAGCACTTCCATATTAATTGAATTCATCACAAGGCCAAAATATGGAAACAACCAAAAAATTCAGCAACAAATGGAAAATGAACAAGAGGTACATATATAAAATAGAATATTATTCAGCCATGAGACAAACAGAAATCTTCTCATTTGTGACTGAAAGGAATGTGTGGAGCTTGAGGGCATTATGATACTTAAGATAGGCCAGACTCAGAAAAAAAAGTACTAAATAATATCACAACTATGTGAAGTTTAAAAAGCCAATCTCATAGAAACAGAATCAGAATGATGATTGCCAGGGGATGTGGGAGCAGAAGACATGAGGAGATGAAGTTAAAGGGTACAAACTTGCAATAGGAAGATGAATACATTCTGGAGGTCTAAGGCATAGCATAGTAATCATCACCAACAATATTGTGCTATAAACACACAGCAGAGGCTTATCTCCTACTGAGGCCCCAGACCGATTAGAAACAGGACTCATGTTACCAAAATCAGGTTGGGCTCTCCATTGCAAGGATAGTTGTTTTTAATCAGAATGCTAGCCATCTAGGGAGATGGTGAATATGGTGTGTCCAAAAACCATCTCTGTAGACTCTGCTTTGCCATGAATGGTTTTAAAGGGAAAAAGGGAAGTAATCTCAGTTAATACTTCAGATAGGGAATCAGAGTCATTTTGTTCAGGGGAGGGCCACACATGTGGCATGTGGAAGTTCCCTGGCCATGGACCAAGCCAGGGACCCAAGCCAGTCTAGCGACAACATGGAAACTTAACCCGTCGTACCACAAAGGAACTCCAGAGATCAGATACTTAACCATCTCTCACTGATGCACCTCCTGACATTCAGGCTTGTCAACATCTTGTGACCTTTCCTGAGATGTTCTCTTGTTCACACAGTTTATTAATGAGATAACTGAAACGTGGAAGCTAAGGAAGAGATCTGATCATCTTTTAATTTCTTATTCTTCATGTCTACCTCTTTGATCTAGGGAAGGAACCACAGGTTAGGTGAGATATTGCTTGATCAAAAGATCTGAAAGGTGTGCTTGGGCCTGAGATGAGTAGAACAGGAAGGTGCATGGTTTAAGCTTAGTTATAATAAATCTCTGCTACAATGACAAAACAAAGGGGCTTCCTGCTGAGGACCATTTCCTGCAAAGAGCTTCTTACACTCACACATACATATTTTTAAAGAGCAGCTTGCTTAAGAAAATGTACCTAAGCCCGGATGGATGTGAGGTGGGCACACAACATTTATTTACATTGCACTATTTTTTGGCATGGGGTAACCCCTCACACACTCTCCCAATAGATCAACAATTCCTCTTCTGTCAATTGTGTGCAAGTGCAAACTCATGGGAACTTGGCAAGAGCTTCAAATGTCTCTTCATTTACAGTTGTTTAACAGAATAATTCATGTGACCATTGAAACTGAGACCCCAAAACAACATTAAGAATCCAATGACTCTCCAAGGGCAATATGTAAACTATTAATACACTTTAATCAGTGTGTTGAAGTTGGGAAATCTGGAAACTCAACAGTCAGGAACATGCCTTAGTCCTCTTTTTAACCAAACCACAAGGACCACAAATTTACACCTTCCTTCTGAAGACAAAAGATGGCTAGAATTAACAACACTGCTTAAACCACTGCCTGTTTCCTCTCCTATCCCTTGAGGTTAACTAGAAAATATCAGCATTACAATACCTCTAACCATTCTACTCCAACCATTATACAATCCCTACAAAACCATAAATTTCTAGGACATAAAATGTTGGCCACTTTCGGTAGGAAGGAAAGTATATATGTTTTCTATACTTGGTCTTCCTCTGCAATATTGAATATAAGTAAATAACACCATTATTGCCATAAATTCTCACACAATTCTCATCACACCAAACATGTTGAGATGTTTGAAACAGCAGAAACTTCTTGATAAGAATGATCCTGTTGCCTATGTTAACCAATGGTAAATTTTTCAAATTTGATGGGAGAGAGGTTTGAATCCCACAATATAAGAAATTGTTATTGACTGTGACGTGGATTTTTGGATACCATCTCCAACAAAAATCCCCACTGGACACTAGATGCAAAAAATTACACCAACAGATTCATAAGTAAATAGCCCAGAAGGGGCTGCATATATCATTCCATTCCTCTTCATGATTTAAATCACCTCCTCCTTCCTTGGACTACAGCTGCTGGGGATTGGGATGTGGCCAGAGACATAGATAACAAGCACTTAAAGAAGCCTTACACAAACATACGTTATCCCAGACTACTCTCTGCAGGAGGCACAGTCAGGCCAAATGTATACCTTGTTTCTGACCAATGGTATATCCCCTCTATCTGTTAATGTTCATTCTGGTCAAAAACACAGAGCAAACAATTGCCACCACCATGTCTAGATTATGCTGCATCAGAATATTTGGGAGATAAGTTTTCCACAATCCTGGGACTTCTGTCACATGTTTCTCCTTTCGGGTCATAAGTTTAAGATTGAACAGACATCATCTTGGAGGCAAAAAGAAAGCAACAAAGTCTGAAACCTTGATGTTTCATGAATACTTGCTGATAAGTGAATAAATGCTGAAGCCACACCGCTTGTAGAATGAAAATAATGGGCCACAAGGACTTAAAGATATTTTGATTGTGTGGTAGGATATAGCCGTATGTCCATTTTGGCATATGATCTCTGTCACATTAAACCTTTTTGGTCCAAGGCAGTATGAATTTTGTTATTCTCCATTCATGTGGATATTATTGTGTGTTAAGGTGATTCTAACAGGACAAACCTGTCGGACATCACAATCTGTTACCTCAGCAACACTCTTTCCTCTTTTTCAATCTCTTCAAGGCATCTTTGATTTCTTTGTTCCTCAGACTATATATCAAAGGGTTCAACACAGGAATCACCACAGTGTAGAAGACTGATGCAAATCTGTCAAAGCCGGGGGAACCACCAGAGCTGGAACTCAAATAGACACAGGTACTGGAGGTATAGAAGAGGGTAACTGCTGTCAAGTGAGAAGCACAGGTGTTGAAAGCCTTGAACCTGCCTTTAGCTGAAGTGATCCTCATGATGGAGATGACAATGTAGATATAGGATATCATGATAACTAGGGCATTTACTATCCCAAAGATCATTGCTGATATAGCAGTTAAGAGTCGTACAAAGAATGTGTTAGAGCAGGAAAGAACCCACAGCTGGGGCATGTCACAGAAGAAGTGGTGGATGACATTAGGCCCACAGAAGTGGAGCTGAGGCATGGCACACACTTGGGACAGAGAACCAGAGAGTCCAGCCATATAGGACCCCAGCACCATCCGACCACAGAGAGAGGGTGACATGATTGATGAATAGAGGAGTGGGTTACAAATGGCAGCATATCGATCATAAGCCATGACTGTCATCAGACAAGACTCACTCAATCCCATGGTTGAAAACACAAAGTATTGAATGGCACAACCCACAAAGGTGATAGTTGGCTTTTCCTGGAAAAGGTCGTAGAGCATCTTGGGGGCTGTAGAGCTCACATAGCATATATCTATAAAGGACAGATTACTGATGAAGAAGTACATGGGTATGTGGAGGTGGGGATCCATCTTTATCAAGACAATGAGACACAGATTCCAAGTCAGTGTCAAAATATATATCACCAGGAACACAACAAAGAGGACTGCTCTGATATGGGGAAAATCGGAGAATCCCAGGAGGATAAAGTCTGTGATATTTGTAACATTTTCTCCCCCAGTCATTGTCTTTGTACTCCTGAAGTCAGAAAGACAAGAGAATGCATTGCTGACTCAGGTGAAATGGTAACAGTACCAATCTAATGCATGCCATATTTTTCCTCCATCGAGCACTGGCAAAGGGAATATCCTTCAGTGTCTTGGGGTAAAGACCTCAGCTTTTCTTCTTAAATTGTGAGCAAGTAACTTCTCATTGCTTCAGGTTCTCAGTTATGTCATGAGGTCTCATGAACATTTATAAAAATATTTAAATGTTGACTGTTAGGTTTTAAAAAAGCAATATAGATTCTGTGATTATTATATAAAAGACTATATCATTGATTAGAATTACAGGTTGAAAAAAAAGGAATGTGTATATATATATATATATATGATTGAGTCACTTTGCTGTACAGTAGAAATTGGCACAACATTATAAATCAACTATATTTTAAAATGAAATAATTAAAACAGATTTTTTAATGGCCTCTGATAATTCAGGGTATATCTGCTGCTTTATAATATTATTGCATAAGTAGCATCATTTCAGAATAATTTTGAAAGAGCTCTTCTCTCCAGAATGACCATCTAGATATATTTTCATATTCTCTTCTTTTTCTCATAAGAAAAATTACTCTGTGTACAATACCTTCTCAATATTTTTGCACATATATTCAATCGAACAGCTCCTAATTGGCCTAGAAAATTTTATTGTGATTTATACTCCTGATAATATTTTGGAAGGACACAGTCTGTTTGCCCCATTAAGTTACGAAATAAGTCTTCTAAGAAAGATTTCATACAAAATATTCCAAAGGGAATGGTAATATTAAAATTTGAATACATGCCATCTTTTCCCTCCATTGAGCACTGGCAAAGGGAATATCCTTCTCTGTCTTGGGGTAAAGACCTCATCTTTTCATCTTGAATTGTTGGCAAGAGCCTTCTCAGTGCTTCAGGTTCAAAGATATTTTCAAAGTTGACTGAAAAGTTTTCAAAAAGCAATATGAATTTTGTGATTACCTATATAAAAGATTATATCATTGATTAAAATTATAGGTTTAAAAAAGAATGTATATGTATGTATGACTGAGTCACTTTGCTCTACAGCAGAAATTGGCACAACATTATATCTCAAATATACTATGAAATTAAAAAAATAAAATAACAGCTTTTTTAATGACCTCTGATAATTCAGGGGTAACTGCTGCTTAATAATAGTATTGCATAAGTAACACCATTTCAGAATAATTTTGAAATAGCTCTTCTCTCCAAATGACCTTTTGGATAGGTTTTTATATCTTCTTCTTTTACACATAAGAAAAAAATTACTGTTTATTATAACTTCTCAAGATTTTTGCACATATATTCAACCAAACAGCTCCTAGGTGGCCTAGAAAATTACACCATGATTTATAATCCTGATAATATTTTGGAGGGACAGTCTGTTTACCCCATTAAGTTATGAAATAAGTCTTCTTAGGGAAGATTTCATACAAAACATTCCAAAGGGAAGCTAGTATGACTCACTACTGGCCCCAACTTTTGTCCTAATTGCATGAATTTTTCATTTTAGGAAGCGGCATAAAAGACTGGTTAAGGGTTAAGACTTTCAATTTTTAGTTCTGAGTGTCATAATCAATATAGCAACATAGATTATTCCTGAATTCAGTCCTCCTCACCAGAAAAAAAAAACTAGTAACTATTCATAGGCAAGATACCAATGTTAAAATTCAAAAACAAAGGATGAAGGTAGAGCATCATCCCTGGGCCAAAGAGACCAAGAAGGACCACATGAAAAGAATAGAGAAGAAGCTATACTCTGACCTCACTGCCCTTCCTCTCTGCTGCTTCAGTGCCACACAAAAATGGCCCCTCATTGCCCATGGTTTTCCACCACATTGAAGAAGCAGATAAATTTCTAGAAATGTATGACTTAGAAAAACTGAATCAGAAAAAAATAGAAAGTCTGAACAGAACAATAACTAGTAAGGAGACTAGTAATCAGAAACCTCCCAACAAAGAAAAGCCCAGGACCAGATGGCTTCATGGTAAATTCTACCAAACATTTAAAGAAGAATTAATGCCAATCCTTTTCAAACTCTTCCAAAAAAACTGAAGAGGAGGGGACATTTTCAAACATATTTTACAAAGCCAATATTATTTTGATGACAAAGCAAGATAAGAACACTACCAGGAAAGAAAACTACAGGTCATTATCCTTGGTTACTAGAGATTTTTAAAGTCTCAAAAATACTAACAAACAAAATTCAGCAGCACATACAAAGGATCATACCATGACCAGGTTGGGATGCAAGAATGGCTCAACATACACAAAGCAATAAGTATGATACATTACATTAACAGAATTAAACATAAAAATCATAGAATCCTCTCAATAAATGCACAAAAATCTTTTGACAAATTCAACTTGCAATCATGATAAAAACTCTCAACAAGTTAGGTAGTAGGAATTTACCTCAACGTAATAAAGGCCATGACAACATGCCTGTATCTAACATCACACTTAGCGGTAAATGATTGAAAGCTTTTCCTCCTAAGAGCAGAAATAAGACAAGGGTGACCACTGTACACATTCTGACACAACATTGTACTAGAAGTCCAAGCCAGGCCAATCAGGCAAGAATGAATGAAACAATGAATTAATGAATAAATAAATGGCGTCAAAATTGAAATTTCTCCTCTTTGTAGATGATATGATTTTTTAATATAGAAAGTCTTAAAGACTCCACTCAAAAACTGTCAGATTAAACAACCTAAAAATTGTCATATAATCACAAATACTCTAAACAGACAAAATAATCCTGAGAAAGAGAACAAAGCTGGAGGCATTATGCTTCCTGACTTTTACCTAATGGCTTTGTGACCCTTAGCAAGTTGTTAACCTTTCTGTGCCTTCATTGCCTCATTTATGAATAGGGCTAATAAGATTTACCACCTCCAAGTTCCTGTTGTGGCTCAGTGGTAACAAACCCAACTAGTATCCATGAGGATATGGGTTCAATCCCTGGCCCTTTTCAGTGGCTTAAGGATCCAGCATTGCCATGAGCTGTGGTATAGGTCACAGACACAGATTTTATCTAGTATTGCTATGTTGTATGCTGGCAGTTGCAACTCCAACCCCCTAGCCCATGAATTTCCATATGCTGCAAGTGCAGCCCTAAAAAACAAAGATTTACCACCACATAGGGTGATGGTGTTTCAGGGACTGAATGACCTAAAGAGCTTATCAAAACCTTTTCCAAATCAGACCTATTAAGGACATGGTCACTCATGAGGTCATGCAGGGCACAAAATCAGGTCAAGAAAGCTAGGAATATTGCTGGATGAAAATAGCAATATTAAGTAAAAGAAGATTAAAAGGGACATCTACACCAACACTACCTGTGCTCAGAAGGGGGCATCTCTGATATCTGTTTTACCCACCCTAGAGTCTCCAGACGCCCATCTTCTCCAAAGGTGATTTCCTTAAAAGGCCAATGAAATACTACATATTTTTCATATCTTTATCAGTAACCTGTTTAGCTTTGCCATACAGAAATTATGAATCAAAGCTGTATGTTTAAATAGAAATAAGACAAATGATTATTATGTAAAAACAGATCCTCACATAAATATACTAAATTGTAAGTGTCCTTGGGATGAATGAAGATGGGAAGCATAAATAAACATGTTTTGGTTTATTCTACTGAAATTCAGTAAACTATTAATCTTGACCTAGCATTCAATTAACTTTACTATACATTAAGCTATACAGACATGTCCTTGGATTCTAAATGATGATTTACCCCATTTTACCGGTGAAACACAGAAGCCTGCAGAGTTCAAGATTATGTCCCTAAGAAATTGCAGAACCAGAAGTCAACATGTGTCCCTCACTCCGGAGTGATACCTGACATTTAAGGTCACAGATTCATATTTTCCATGGAAGTTGGATACAGAAAACTCAAGGAAGAGACCTAAGTGGAGAGTGTGGAGATAAGGGAGGAGGGATAGCGGAAGAAGGAGAAAGAGACTGAGGACTACAAACCTTGCTCCATGAAAGTCCAGCTAAAAGAATCACATGGCTATAGAGATAGTACAGAATCCACTGTTCTCTATAAATCTTGCCCTCTCACCTTGACTCAGGTCCCAGGACGGCAGAGGTCTTCACAAAGGTTAAAAATGTGGATATCTTTTGCAAAGAAATTTTCCAGGTGGGCCTACTGCACTTCAATGACTTTTGACCATGGACTTGGCTGTCCACTCAGCCAGAGAGATGCCTACATGAGATCCTCTTCTATGTGTAATTAAGG
Organism: Phacochoerus africanus; assembly: GCF_016906955.1. NCBI lineage: Eukaryota > Metazoa > Chordata > Mammalia > Artiodactyla > Suidae > Phacochoerus > Phacochoerus africanus. The sequence goes on from NW_025927332.1 coordinate 443,454, forward strand.
GCAGAGGTGAAAGGAAAAAGACAGTTGGGGAAGAACACTGTCCAGGTACTTGCTCTCTGGAGGCAGGGTTGCCATGGTGCTTTTGTCCCTTCTAATTTCATGTCCCACTTTGCCATTTCCCTCCTGATTCAGTTCTCTACTTCCCTGTGGTCCTATCAAGATCTCATAATTAGAGCTTTTCTTGTAACACACTTGGAGTCATTTGAACTGGAAGGGACATAGTGATCATCTAGGCCAATACCTTTAATTTTCAGGTGAGGACCTGAAGCCAGTGGAGTTGAGAGGTTTGCCCAAGATGACACAGCTAGCTGGTAATAGTGTGAATATAATAAATCAGATATGTGGACATAACCTGTTTACAAAGCACCTTCATTTTAGATATATCCAATGCATATCTTCTTTTTTTAATGTTTTAATTATTTTATTTTTTCCATTATAGTTGGATTACAGTGTTCTGTCAGTGTTCTACTATACAGCAAAGTGACAGAGTCTCACACACACACACACACACACACATATTCTTTTTCTCACATTTTCTTCCATCATGTTCCATCACAGGTGACTAGATATAGTTAACTATGCTATACAGCAGGATCATATTGCTTGTCCACTCCAAATGCAATAGTTTGCATCTATGAACCCCAAGCTCCCAGTCCATCCCCTCCCTCCCCTCCCTTCCCTTCCTCCCCCTCCCCCTTGGCAACCACAAGTCTGTTCTCCAAGTCCATGAGTTTCTTTTCTGTGGAAAATTTCATTTGTGCCATATATGAGATTCCAGATATAAGTGATATCATAGGGTTTCTTTTTCTTTCTGACTTATTTCACTTAGATGAGAGTCTCTAGTGCCATCCATGTTGCTACAAATGGCATTATTTTGTTCTTTTTTATGGCTAACATTCCATTGCTGTACACATATCTTCTTAAATACCTGACCTAAATCAATCATCACTACAGCCATGAGGCAAATATGGCATTACTTCCTATGCTATTTTAACAAATCAAGTCAATAAGGACTACAGCAAAACTATTCATGATAAGGCCACAATTGTGGTTAAAACCACACACTTTCCTGTCAGAAAATCTGGATTGAGTAGCATCTCTTACACTTGAGGATTCTATGATCTTGACCTAATGCACTTTCTAAACCTTGGTATTTTCACCTATAAAACAGGACTGATAGTGAAATTGAATTTGAGATACCTTTTTAGGCTATTATCAGAATATGCAGCTCATGCCATGCCTTCTATTAATACCAAGTGTAATTTATGTGTTATGAATTGGAGTTCTTTCCAACATGTTCTGCTACATTACTAATTCTTCATTAAAAATGTCTAAGATCGTTTCAAAAATTGTTTGTCATTTTTTGGTCCTTTTAAAATTTGGATCAGGTACCCTGCCATTACTATGGATATAGAGATGTTTTAGGAAGGTCTCATTCTTTTTTTTTTTTTCTTTTTGCTATTTCTTTGGGCCACTCCTACCGCATATGGAGGTTCCCAGGCTAGGGGTCGAATCAGAGCTGTAGCCCCCGGCCTATGCCAGAGCCACAGCAACGCGGGATCTGAGCCGCGTCTGCAACCTACACCGCAGCTCACAGCAACGCTGGATCGTTAACCCACTGAGCGAGGGCAGGGACCGGAACCCACAACCTAATGGTTCCTAGTCGGATTCGTTAACCACTGAGCCACGATGGGAACTCCAGGTCTCATTCTTGATTGGATCTGCTTCAACTAATCTTACTGCCATGGAGAAACAAGTGTATGTGGACAATGAGTTAATTACATGATTTAACTCCTGCTAATAGGCTTGAACTTAGATGTTCCTCTGATAAAAACTATAATAATTTAATCTTTTAAACAGAAAAGATTCTAAAAATAGTGTTACAGATATCAGACCAAAACATAGAATTGGTGCTTCACAGCCAAGTGATAGAGGATATGTTTCTGGTCAGTACGAAAGAACCATTTAGTTCTACAAATCACATTTTGTGAAATTAAAGATGAGCTGTTGCTACACTAAGAAGAATATGGCAGACTTCAATATGCCTAAAAATTCTAACTATAAAAGGGATAATTCGAACCTGCCAACCCCATGTTAATAGAAAGAAGTCACATCTTCGCAATGTAACTCTATGAAATATAAAATGTAGTAAACACTAATATGATATGTTTGAAACTTAGCCCATAATCTTCTGTCTGAAAAAAAAAAACCTCATTTTAAAATTCTCTTTTAATTGTCTTGATTGGACTCTGAGTTTACATGGTAACTCCATGTTAGGTGGCTCTATTGCTCCCTGGTCAAACTTAAGTCCTGGATCCTCTGAGGGATTCAGATTACTGGAGATGATGTCCAACCCCACTAGACACACCACAAAAGCCTTTATTTCTGAGGTCTTGCATGGTATCTTGAAAGCTACCAAAGAGCATGTTCCAACCAGTCCAGCGTATGCCCAGGAATTGATGACTTCGACTTCTTTCTAATCCTCTGAGCATCTCCCCTATAAGCCTTAAAGGTGTAATTTCTTTCTACCATTCCTCTCTCCCTTCTCTTTTTCACAATACACTTCACAAAAATGGCTCAAAGAGCAAGGTAGGGGACAAGGTTATTTGGGAATAAAGCTAGACCTACCTTTGTCCCTCTCCACTCCTATCATCTCCTGGCATCTCACTTGCTTTCCTTTCTTCCTCTCCCCCATCTCTCTCTCTCTCTCTCTCTGTCTCTCCTGCTCTCTTGTTCTGTGTGTATGTCTTACTCTCTCTCAAACACACACACACACACACACACACACACACACACACACACAATCTCTGTTCAAAATTCAGATTATGAAGTGTTCATTTTAAAAATATTTTTAATTTTCACATATTTCATTTTTTATTTCTTTTCATTTTTAGTTTATTGATGTATAAATAAACACCTAATTTTATAAAGAAAAATCAGTGAAGAAAAAGAACAGTGTGTATGTCTTCCTGGGTTCTTGTCATTTCACTACATGCAACATCTATCAGAATCTCTGTTTTCAAATATAGGGTTTTGTCTACCTGGGTCTAATCAGGGACAGACTTTTGAAACTGAATTCAATATAGGTGGTGCTGCCTCAGACAGATCACTTGGTGGTGGCAGTTAAACATAATGACACTAGCAGCCACTATGGAAAAGAATTGGAGAGTTTTCAGAAAACCAGATGTAGAAATACCGTATGATCCAGACATTCTGCCCATGAACGTATATCTGAAAAAAAAAATGAAAGCACTAAATAGAAAAGATGCATGAGTCTCAATGTTCATAGCAGTAATATTTACAATTGCCAAGATATAAAAGCAACCTATGTGTCCATAAAGGGCGAGTGGATGTGGAGTTCCCTGGTGGCTCAGTGGTTAAGGATCTGGCATTATTACTGCTGTGTCTTGGGTCACTACTGTGGCATGGATTTGACCCCTGGCCTGGGAACTTCCACATGCCACTGCCATGCCCCCCCCCAAAAAAAGAGAGAAATATGGATAAAGAATGGGGGGGTGCACATACACATGCAATGTAACACTACTCAGCTATAAAAAAGAATAAAATTTTTTCATTTGCAGCAACATGAGTGGACTAGAGGGACTTGCTAAGAAAATAGGTCATATAGAGAAGGAAAATACTGTATGATACCATTTAAATGGAGAACCTAAAAATAAAACAAGCTAGTGAATATAAGAGAGCAGAAACAGACTCACAAAATAGGCGATTAAGAGATACAAACTACTAAGTATAAAATAAATAAGCAATGAGAATAAACTGTCCAATACAGGAATATAGGCAAAATTTTACAATAACTATAAATGGAGTAACAAGTTTAAAAAATGTGAGTCATTATGTAGTACACCTGAAATGAATAAAATATTGTACATTAACTATAACATAGATGATAAATAGACTATAAAATTAAAAAGAAATTCATGGCACCAAAAAACAAGGAAGACACGTTATCACTTATCTTTTGACCTCGCTATTCTTATTTTTTTTTCTTTTTGCTATTTCTTTGGGCCACTCCCACGGCATATGGAGGTTCCCAGGCTAGGGGTCGAATCGGAGCTGTAGCCACCAGCCTAAGCCAGAGCCACAGCAACGTGGGATCCAAGCCGCGTCTGCAACCTACAACCACAGCTCACGGCAACGCCAGATCATTAACCCACTGAGCAAGGGCAGGGACTAACCCAGCAACCTCATGGTTCCTAGTCGGATTCGTTAACCACTGCGCCACAACGGGAACTCCAGACCTCGCTATACTTGTGTTCTACAAAGTGTCTCTTGCATATTCTTACCCCTGTCTTCCTTATACAGGTAATAATACCAGCCCAAATGTTATTCTTTTTTTTTTTCATTCACAGTTTTTTATTTTTTTATAATGATTTTTTTTTTTCATTATAGCTGGTTTAGAGTGAGCTGTCAATTTTCCACTGTACAGCATGGTGACCCAGTTACACATATATATAGGTTCTTTTTTTCTCACTTTATCGTGCTCCATAATAAGTGACTAGATATAGTTCCTAGTGCTACACAGCAGGATCTCATTGCTTATCCATTCCAAAGGCAATAATCTGTGTCTATTAACCCCAAGTTCCCAATCCATCCCACTCCCTCCCCCTCCCCCCAAATATATTCTTACTGAGGTAAATGTGTGCCCCTCTTTATCACTCTCCTGAGGGCTTCTTTGATCTCATTGTTCCTCAAACTATATCTAAGAGGGTTTAACATGGGAATAAGGACAACATAGAACACTGACAGCACATTGCCCTGCTTCTTGGGGTGGCCAGACCTAGGAAGCAGGTACAGGGAGAGACCTGTGCAATAGAAGAGTGTCACAACTGCCAGGTGGGAGGCACAGGTATTGAACATCTTGGCACTACCTTTGATGGAGGATATTTTCAGAATGGAAACTGCTACGAAACCATAGGATAAGAGGATGACAAGCAAAGAACCCAACTCAAAAATAATAGCTACTAAGGAAAGTATCATTTGGCTGATGAAGGGATTGGAGCAAGACAAGGAAACAATCTGAGGAAGGTCACAGAAGAAATGATGAATCACATTTGGCCCACAGTAGTAGAGATGAAAGCAAGGGACTGTTTGAACTAAGCTACCAAGGAAACCACTCCCAAAAGCCCAAGCAATCATCTTCACACAAAGGCCAGGAGCCATGATGGCTGAGTACTGCAGGGGGCTACCAATAGCAACATATCTGTCCTAGGCCATGGCAGCCAAGAGGCAGCACTCATCCTGAGCCATCCAGGACCCAAGAAAATACTGGGTGGCACAGGCTATGAAGGAGATTGTTTTTTCAACCTTTAAGAAATCTGAAAGCATCCTTGGGCTGACATAAGACAAGTAAGACATATCAATAAAAGACAAGAAACTGAAAAAAAGTACATAGGTATGTGGAGGTGAGAATCCATTCTTATGAGGAGGATAAGACCCAGATTCCAGGTTAGAGTTACAAGATAGATCCCTAGGAAGATTGGAAAGAGGATAAGTTGCAGCTCTTTTTCATCTGAGAGTCCCTGGAAAATAAACATGGCCACAAAAGTTAGATTTTTATCCCCATCCATGGACTTGATTGGTGCCATCTGCTGAGAAAAACATGAGAAGGAAGTAATTTTATTCCACAAATAAAACATTCTTCTTTTTTTTCAGTCATGCAGCTGATTAATATACAACCTTGAATCATCAATGTTGAATTAACCTGTCCTTACCATGTATAATCACCAACCTTAAATGAAAAATTATCTTGAATATATATATTGTAATTCTCTTGGGGGGGATAAGACAGTAAATGAGCATCATTAGAACATATTGATTAAATGCCTTAGTTTCATGCTTTCCCATTCCATATTTTACAAACATATGAGAATTTAAAATGGACCAAATTAAGAAAATCTGTCATCTCTCTATATGGTGAAAATAATGATTCTGATAAGTATAACTTTGATATTAACTCAAGGCTTGAAAAAATCCCTGAATCATGCTAGGCTTCATATATAAAGTGAGGATGGTGCAGTCTGTGTTCTTGAAAATTTACATGAGAACTAGCATTCATTTCTGTAATCAAGACAGGTGGAAAGTTCCAAACATGTCTTTCTGCTTTCATAAAGCCTAGAGAAATATACACATAATATAATGGGAAGCTGGGAGAAGCCACACACCGTGAAGCAGCTTGGAAATGGATGTGACCTAACCGACTTAACAACTGTAGGAAGGCTCCTGAGAAGTTAGTTAAGACAAGACTGAAAGAGCCATTATGCTCTCTTCCTTGCAAGTATAGATGTTTTCTTTCCTCAAAACATGTGAGTTAAAGTCTTTCAGTCAGTCATTCTTGATCTTCTTTGGGTCAGTGATACTTTTGACGACATTATGGAAACTCCAGACACCCTATCCTGCCAACTGCTACCACTTACAACATTTACATAGAGTTTTATTAGAATTTCAATCCCCATATCCTGAAATTATACATGGTTTTCAGGTTAAAGATTTCTTCTACAAATAAAAATAACTTGAACTCATGGAAGGATTATACTGCTTAAGCAATAGACATGGGAATTAAAAAATGGAGGCAGCATTTTTGGGAGTTCTTTTCTCTTATCCTCATTGGAACCAGTCCAATGTGGGAAAACACTAAGTGTTAGGGCAAATGGTAACTAACCAAAAGAATATTTGTGAATCGGGCACTGAAACTCACTTCAAGTTTCTATAGATTTCACGCCCTAGAGAAGGTCACTAGAACACCTCCCAACACACATTTTTTTTGTCTTGTTAGGGTCACACCTGCAGCAATGGAGGTCCCCAGGCTAGGGGCCAAATCGGAGCTGTAGCCAATGGCATCCATTATAGCCACAGCAATGCCAGATCCAAGCTGCATCTGCAACCTACACCACAGCTCATGGCAATGCCAGATCCTTAACCCATTGAGCAAGGCCAGGGATCAAACCTGCGTCCTCATGGATACTGGTCAGATTTGCTTCCACTGAGCCACAATGGAAACTCCACAAACACATTTTTATTCAGATGAAACTCAACTACAAATAAAATCATGAAAAGCCTTGAAAGGTAGAGAACAGCTGTGAGGTTTAGCCTGGAAGTTGTGTTTATTGATATAAGTAAAAATTTTGGAGCTGTCGCTGAAGAAAAACTATGACATTATTATGTATATGCAAATATTTGTCAGCCTTAACATCCAGAATGTCTTCCTTCTCCTCAAACGTTTCTTCTCCTCCTTCTTGTAAATATAAATTGAGAAAATCCCCATAGAAGCGTAAGGTTATACTCTGAAAAGTCAAAGGGTTCAGTTCCCAACATCAGATCCATCATTGCTTCATGGTGCAGTTTTGAGAAGAATTCAGAAGGAATGAAGTGATTAATTAGAAAAGAAGGTCAAGGCATTTGCCATCAATGGGGAAGGGGAAATGGTAACAGTCAAAAAATGTATTTACCATCCCAGATTTAGGGGCTGTTCTGTCCACAGTAAGGCTGAACAAAGAGAGAATTTTGTGGAAATTTTTTGTTCTTCATCTTTATCACCATCATCATTGAAACCAGCAATCATGACAGCAGCATGACTTAATGAGCAACTGCAATATATACTGATCTTCTACTCAAAGAGATACCCCCAGCTTCCTCTAGTGTCCATTCATACAGTATGTAACCTTAATCTTTTGTGCTGTCTACTAAATACAGAAACATTCTGAACAAAACTGTCAGAAATCAAAGATGAAGAGAGAATCCTAAAAGCAGCCAGGGAGAAAAAGGGTTGTAATGTACAAAAGAACCCTCATTAAGCTAGCAACATTTTTCACAGCAGATATCCTTCAAGCCAGGGAAGAGTGGAATGCTGTAGCCAGTGCTGAAAGTGAAAACTCCTAGCCAAGAATACTAATGCTGTAGCTGGCAAATTTATACTTGAGATATGAAAGAGAAATGAAGGGATTTCCCATCATAGATCAGTGGAAAGGAATCTGGCTAGTATCCATGAGGACACAGGTTCAATCCCTGGCCTTGCTCAGTGTGTTAAGGATCCAAGATTGCCATGAGCTGTGGTGTAGGTTGCTGACACACAGCTTGGATCTGACATTGCTGTGGCTATGGCACAGGCCAGCAGCTACAACTCCAATTTAACTGCTAGTCTGGGAACCTCCATATGCCATGGGTGTGGCCCTTAAAAAAAAAAAGAAAGAGAAATGAAGACTTTTTCAGAAACACAAAATCTGAGGTGTTCATCAACGCTAGACCTGCCTTACAAAAAATACTGAAAGGAGTTTTCCAAGCTGATATTAAAGACACTTTAGCAACATGAAAACATAAGAAAGTATGCAAACAACTTAGGAATAAAAGTAAAAAGACTTTAAATATGCTAATTCAGTAATAGGGTGTTGTTCAACCGCTTAACTATAGTATAAAGGATAAAAATGAAGAGTTTTTAAAAATAACTACACCTGGCTGGGGCATAGGCTGGCAGCTGCATCTCAGATTGAACCCCTAGCCTGGGAACTTCCATATGCTGCAGGTATGGCCCTAAAAAGACCAAAAAAAATAATAATAATAACCATATCTACTATAATTTAAGTAAATAAACAACATAGAATAGGTAAATAGTTATATAAGGTAAGAGTAAAAATGTGTTGCTTTTGTAGACAATTGAAATTAAGTTGAATATCAGCTTAAAATGGATGGTTTTGTCTATGAGGTGTTTATATAAGACTCTAAACAACAAAGAAAAAACCTAGAGTAGATTCAAAAACAATAAAAACCTAAAGTAGATCCTCAGAAGAAAGAATAACACCATGGAAAATCACTGATGTAGAAAGATAGGCAGAAACAGATGGAAAAGAAACAGTGGAGGAGTTCCTGTCGTGGCTCGGTGGTTAATGAACCCAACTAGGAATCATGAGGATGCAGGTTCAATCCCTGGCCTCACTCAGTGGGTTAAGGATCTGGCATTGCTGTGAGCTGTGGTATAAGTTACAGATGCGGCTTGTATCCCTTGTTGCTCTGGCTGTGGCATAGGCCGGTGGCTACAGCTCCAATTAGACCCCTAGCCTGAGAACCTCCATATGTCACAGGCACGACCCTAGAAAATACACAAATACAAAAAAAACAAAAAAACAAAATAGGAAACAGTGGAAGAGTTCTCCTGTGGTGCAGCAGGTTAAGGTTTCTGAATTATCACTGCAATGGCTCAGGTTGCTGCTGTGGTGTAGGTTCAATTCTTGGCTCAGGAACTTCCGTATGCCACAGGCATGTAAAAAGAAGGAAGGAAGGAAGAAGGGAGGTAGGGAGGAAGGAAAGAAAGAAAGAAGAAAAAAAAGGAGAAAAAGAAATGGTAGAAATACAAAATAGCCAGAAAACAATTAATAAAATGGCATTAGTTCATATATATCCATGATAACTTTAAGTGCAAATGTTTTAAGTTCACCCATCAAAAGTCAGAGCACACAATCAATTCAAAAAAATAAACAAGATCCAGAGTTCCCCTGGTGGTGCAATGGGATTGGCGGCATCTTGGGAGTGCTGGGATGCAGGTGTGATACCCAACCCAGCAGTTTTGATACCCAACCCGGCATAGTGGGTTGAGGATCCAGTGTTGCCTGCAGCTGTGGCTTGGGTGGCAACTGCAGCTTGAATCTGATCCCTGCCCCAGGAACTCCATATGCCACGGAGTGGCCAAAAGGGGAAAAATAAAATACGCTGATATTTAAAAAATGGGATCCAACTATATTATACCTACAAGAGACTCAAAACAGCTTTAAGGACACACATAGGCTCAAAGTGAAGGAATGGAAAAAAAAAAGTCCATTGCAAGTGAAAATCAAAAGAAAGCAGGAATAGTTATACTTATATAAGACATTAAGCCAAATAAAGAAACAAGAAAAAAAGTCATTATATAATGATAAAGGGGTCAGTTCATCAAGAGGACATAATAAAACTATATATATACATATACACACACCAAATCAGGTCACCTAGATATCATAAGCAGATACTAACAGATCTGAAGGAAAAGACAGACAACAATATAATGATATTATGGTTCTTCAACACCCTGCTTTCAACAACAGATGAATCATCCAGAGAAAAAACCAAGGAAACTTTGAACTTGAGCCATATACTACAGTGGGTAGGCCTAACAGATAGTCACATAACATTTCATCCAATTGAAGCAGAATACACATTCTTCTCAAGTGCACAGGAACATTTCCAGTATAGATTATACGATAGTCTAAATAAGTTTTAGAAAAGCTAATATTAAAAAATACAAAGTATTTTTTCCAACATAATTATATGAAACTAGAAATCAACAAGAAAGTGGGAAAATCTACAAGGATGTGGAGGAAAAAAAAACTAGACTTTCTTGAATGACCAATGGGTAAAATGGGAACCCAAAAGAGAAATCAAAATATCTCTAAACAAATGAAAATAAAAACTAATACATCAAAGCCAATGAGATGCTACGAAAGCAGTTCTAAGAGAGTTTGTAGTGAATAAATATTTCAATGAATGCATAAAAAGTAGTTGACAAATACAACATTATTTCATGATTAAAACACTTAGTATAATGAACATAGAATGAACATATTGCAACATGTAAAACAAGTTCACAGCCAATCTAATCATTAAAATTTGAAAGGGTGCTTACTCTCATTACTTTTCAATATACTATTGAAAACCTAGAATGATTGGGCAAGATAATGAAAGAATAGATATCCAAACTGGAAAGGAAGAATTAAAATTGTCATTATTTGTAAATGATATGAATTTATATGTAGAAAATCCTGAAGATTTAACCCCAAAGTGTTGAAAGTAACCCTTGAGAACAGTAAACCTGTAGGATATAAAATTAGCATGCAGAAATCAGTTGCATTTCTATACAATAAAAGTGAAACATCTAAAAAAGAACTTAAAATCTATCCCCTTCACATTAGCATCAAAAATAACAAAATATTTAAGATTTAAAACCAAAGAAGTGCCCACCTTGCCTGCGCCTGCCAGGAACCAGCGGTCCTCTACGCATGCGCCCCGCAGCCAGTGAGACTCGCCCCACACAGACGGAGCAGACATGGGCAGAGCGATAGTGGCCAGACTCGGACTAGGGGTGCTGCTTCTGGCACTGCTCTTACCTACGCAGATTTATTCAAATCAAACAACTCTTGTAACAGTTTCAAGTAACTCCACCCAGAATACTTCCGCCGCCCCCAATCCAGCGAATGCCACCACCAAGGCAAGTGACGGTGCTATGTAGTCCACAGCCAGTCTCTTCGTGCTCTCGGTCTCTGTTCTACATCTCTATGTTAAGAGACTCAGGCCAAGAAACATCTATACTTCTCCATATTCTAAACCCAAATCAAATGGCATCTAGACATCCAGTGTGACAAGAAAAAAAAAAAAAAAACTTCATTCAATGAATCTGCTAATCCCACACATAATCTTACTGGCAGAAAATGTTGAGGATCCCAAATTTGATTGGTTTGAAGAGCATGTGAAGGGTTTGACTAGCTGATGAATGCCAATATTAAATCTGCTGGTTTCCTGTACAAGATGAAGAGTGACAACCTCCAAAATTAGTTGAGATGATTTCCTTAAATGTGGCTTAAGAAGTATGGACCCATAAAACGCTACCTTGAAAATGAGAATAGATTTTTATCTTAGAAAGAATGTGATGTGGAACAGAGATTCAGTTTTCTTTTGTTCATTAAATTTATAAGACCATAAAATAATTAGGTAATACAGAAAGTTTCCATGATTCTACTTATATGTACATTAGGAGGAACTTCCAAGTGTTACTGTACATCCTGAGTGTACTGTTTTCAGCAGTACTGATTTAATACCGATGTACTCAAGATAATTTTATGATAATCTCTCACTGTTCTCTTGGGAACTGAACTCTTTCCTCTGGGGCTTTGGGTTTGACATTGTGTTTGACTGTTTATGTAGCAATGTGCCAGGGCAATGATGGATTGGAATCTACCCTAAACCCAAGCATAATGAGTACATTTGGCTTATATACTTAACAATTATTCTTATTCAATAAGAGTGCAGATTCATTTAGCTAAATGATAACCAAAGTAGTACATTGATCTCAATTAATTTCAAAATGCTTTTTATTCCTGCGTATGTTGAGTACTTTTTAAAGTTTTAAAAAAAATGATCTCTTTTGAAGGTAAATTTGACAAATCTTGAAATTAAAAAGGCAATTATGTGAATGATCCAAACTGTAAATCAAATATTTGGAAGTGAAGACTGGAAGCTTGCTTATATTAGATTCAGAAAAACTTTTATACTCTTTTCTGTAAATACTTTTTTTAAAAAAAAATTGAATCAGAATAGCCACATTTGGAACACTTTCTGTTAAGTCAATATTTTTAGATAGAACCTGGTCCTAAGCCTAAAGGGGACTTGATTTTGGAAAGTAAATCTTTTCACGACTGCCTCATGCAGAGAAACCTTTTTAAAACTAGACACTCCCTAAAGTCTTTTGTTCGCATGGTCACACGCTGATGCTTAGATGTTCCAGAATGGAATATGGCCACAGTAGTCTTGATAACCAAAGTCATTTCCCCTTCCCCCCCCCCGGATCTTTAGAAACCTACACTGGAACAGCCACACCACCAGATCTTAAGCTACTGTGTGTGTGAATGAACATTCCCTCTTTGTTTCATACCTAAATGCTGCACATCTCTTTTGGATTGTATATTGTGTTTGTGTATTTGTGCTTTGATTCATAGTAACTTCTCATGTTATGGAATTAATTTGCATTAAACACAAACTGTAAATAAAAAATGTCTGAAAGAGCAAAAAAAAATAAAAATAAATAAGTAAATAAAACCAAGGAAGTGAAAGATTTGTACAATGAAAACTACAAGAACTTGATGAAAGAAATTGAAAAAACACAAATGGAAAAATAGCCTGTATTCATGGATAAGAATTATTATTGCCAAAATGTTCATTCTACCCAAGGCTCTCTAATGATTCAGCATAATCCCATTCAAAATTCCAACGGAATTTTTTATAGAAAAAATCCTAAATGTTATGGAACCATAAAAGACACTAAATAGAAAATATAATCCTGAGAAAAAGAACAAAGCTTAAAGCATCACTTTTCCAGATTGAAAACAATATTACAAAACTGTAAAAATCAAAATTTTGGATTTCCCATCATAGCTCACTGGAAACTGGTATCCATGTGGACACACGTTGGATCCCTGGCCTCGCTCAGTGGGTTAAGGATCCGGCGTTGCCTTGAGCTGTGGTGCAGGTCACAGACGCAACTTGGATCCCATATTTCTCTGGCATAGGCCAGCAGCTACAACTCTGATTTGACCCCTAGTCTGGAAACCTCCATACGCCTTGGGTGCAGCCCTTAAAAAATGAAATAAAATAAAAGACTCTCACACTGAGTGAAATGAGTCAGAAAGAGAAAGATAAATACCATATGATATCACTTATAACTGGAATCTAATATACAGCACAAATGAATGTTTCCACAGAAAAGAAAATCATGGACTTGGAGAATAGACTTGTGGCTGCCTGGGGGAGAGAGGAGGGAGTGGGAGGGATTGGGAGCTTGGGGTTAATGGATGCAAACTATTGCTCTTGGGATGGATTTACAATGAGATCCTGCTGTGTAGCATTGAGAACTATGTCTAGATACTTACATTGCAACATAACAATGGGAGGAAAAATTATGTATACATGTATGTGTAACTTGGTCCCCATGCTGTACTGTGGAAAACAAATAAGTAAATAATAAAAAAGACAATATCATATGGTAATGACATAAAAACAGACACATAGACCATTGGTACAAAACAGAAAGTTCAGAAATAGTATACACAGTTTTCTAATATTTAACAAAGAACCAAAAACACTCAATGGAGAAAGGATGGTCTTTTCAAAAAATTCTGCTGTGAAAACTGGGAAACCACCTGTATTACAATGACTTTGGGCCCCATTTTACACTACTTACAAAAGTTATCTTGAAAAGGACTAAAGGGGAGTTCCTGTCATGGCACAGTGGTTAACAAATCCTACTAGGAACCATGAGGTTGCGGGTTCGATCCCTGCCCTTGCTCAGTGGGTTAACGATCCAGCATTGCTGTGAGCTGTGGTGTAGGTCGCAGACGCAGCTCGGATCCCATATTGCTGTGGCTCTGGCGTAGGGTGGCGGCTACAGCTCTGACTAGACCCCTAGCCTGGGAACCTCCATATGCTGCGGGAGCAGCTCCAGAAATGGCAAAAAGACAAAAAAAAAGGACGAAAGATTTAGGCATAAGACAAGAAACCATAAAACCTCTAGAACAAAATTAGGGGAAATACCCGTTACCATTAGTCTTGGCAGGGATTTTTTTTTTAATATGACTGCAAAAGCATGAATGACAAAAGTGAACGTCAATAAGCAGGGCTGCATTAAACTAAAAACTTCTGCACAGCAAAAGAAGCAATCAAAAATTGAAAGACAACCTATAAAATGATAGAAAATGTTTGCAAATCATATATCAGAAAAGAATTTAATATCCAACATATCTATACAGAAATCATACAACTCAAATCCAAAAACAAAACAATCTGACTTTTTTTTCTTTTAGCCACACCTGCAGCATATGGAAGTTCCCAGGCCAGGGATTGAATCTGAGCCCCAGCTATGACCTATGCCACGGCTGTGGCAATGCCGGATACTTAACCCATTGTGCCAGACTGGGGATCAAACCCACATCACTTCAGAGACCACACAGGATTCTTAACCCACTGCACCACAGTGGGAACTCCAAAATATGACTTTTAAAGGGTTAGAGGATTTAAACAGACATTCTTCCAAAGAAGATATTCAGCATCCAAACAGATTACTACCGGTTAATAAAAAGATGCTCAACATCACTACATCATGGAAGTACAAATCAAAACAACAATGAAATATTTCCTCACACATGTTAGAATGGCTATCATCAAGAAGATAAGGAATAACAAGTGTGAGCAAGGATATGGAGCTAGGAAATACTTGTACTCTTTTGGTTAGAATGTAAGTTGGTTTAGCTACTATTGAAAACAGTATAGAGTTTCCTCAGAAAAATTTTAAAAAGAACTACCATATGAAGTAGCAATTCCACCTATGGGTATATATTCAAAGGAAATGAAAATAAGATATTGAGAATGTATCTCCACTCATGTTTATCACTGTATTATTCACAACTGCTGAGATAGAAAAACAAAGTGTTGTCAAGGGATGTATGGATAATGAACACAAGACTTAAAAAGAAATGATGATGATAGATGATAGATAGATAGATAGATAGATAGATAGATAGATAGATGATAGATAGATAGATCTGCAATGGAATATTATTCAGACTTTAAAAAGAAAGAAATCCTGCCATTTGAAACAACATGGTTTAAGGGTACAGACCTGTAGCTACTAGTTAAGTCCTAGAGATCTAATGCATAGGATAATGATTATAGACAACAATATCCTATTATAAGCTTCAAAGTTCTGAAGAGACTAGATCAGTTATTCCCATCACAAAAAATAAATGATAAGGATGAGATGTGACAGACGTGTTAGCAAATGGTAGGATGAGAAGCATATTGCAATATGCAAATACATCAAATCAACACACTGAACAACTTAAACTTACACAAATGTTTAATGTCAAGTTTATCTCAATAAAGTATTTTTAGAAAGAATTATCAAAGAAGGCATTTACATTTTCTCTACCTCCCAAACTAAAGCTGAGAGAGGTGTATGTATCACTGTCTCATTTTGTGGGGTAGGTTTTTCTAATTTGAGAGTTTCACACTTTCTGAGTCCTTGTTCAGTGACTTGATGTGGGGATTTTGCATCTAATCCAAACTTCCACAATGTCTATTTCTCCTACCCCTCATACACATTCCCATTAAATCACAGGATTTAGGCTATCAGAGATTGGTGGATGCCACCTGTGAAAATGCTGGCCTCAGCATAATACCCTCCAAGGTTCTTGCTTTTTCTTGTCATTTCTTTACCTTGAGAAATGTATTTGCTTTCTTTCTGGCTCAGTCAAAAAAAAACATATATATATGTTTACCTCACATTATTGAACCTATTGCCCACCAGATTACCAGAATCAATTTTAAAAAATACTATTTCTATGAAACTCTTGATTTCTCCCAAGCTTGTTATTGGCCAGTTTTTTAAAACCCCAAGCTATTTGATTTACTTTTTTTTTTGCTCTATTATGATTGAATTTACCCCCCTGCAAATCAAGGCATGCTATTAAGTGGCTATCATTAATTGAGCCAAACTCCTGAGTACAAATTCCAGGTGCTATTCTGAATCTTTTTATATTTTACCTCATTTTAATTTATCTGACATCCTTATAAGATATGTACTCCTTATTCCCATTTTACAAATGAGAAAATTGTGATTCAGAGCAATAAATAGACAAAGATTACACAACCCATGAAGGATAAAACTGGGGTTTAAATTCAGGCACTCTAACAACCAAAGCCACATCTTAATATCTGTATCCAACTGCTCACTAAAATGATACTAACTGCTGCACTAATCTTATTTCTATACAACTTTAGTGTGCAAAACACTGTAGTTGGTGGTTTGGATGATGTAAATGATCTAATAAGGGACTTACAGTTCAGGAAGAGACATGAGAAATGGGCCCTTATAGGTATAATACAAGACAAGAAATGATATGTGGCATGAGAAAGATATAATATTTTGTTGGCAAACCCCAGCTAGATATGGGCAGGAAGTTAGAAATCTGGAAAGGTTCCTACATGTTCTTTCCAGGAATTCCTCACAAAAGATCTTTGAATGGCAGAGACTATTTCAGAGGCATTATTGTACAAATGGACAGGGCAATGACAATGTAATTGAACAGGGGGCCAATAACATGACCACCACATCTTTTCACATAGATACAGGAAATGAACAGAAAAGCTGTAATGAATGCAGATGGTTTGCCAAGTAAGTGAGACAAACTGGAGAAGCATTTATCTTCTTTCAGGAGGATGAAATACATAGGTACGTACTGCTGACAGAGAAGGAAATCTCAGTCTTCAGATGGTAACCACTGCAAAGATTGTGTCCACGGATGCCTAAGAGATTAAATTTCCACAGTGAACCCTACTGTACACAGAGAACTATGTCAAACCAGTGATGCTGTTGTTAATCTCAGAGTACCTTGTGGTTGCCAAATCAATTTTCTCAACCACCCAGATTGTATCATTCCTAATTTGACCTTGCTTTTTCTTGCCTCTTTATCAGGGACGCCTCAGCTTCTTCTTCAGTTTTGAGTTAAATTTCTCTTGGAATAAAGTTTATCTTAGCACTCTTCCTTCAACTTTTCCTCACACCACATTTGACCCCATAGTCAACCATCCCTCCCCCAAACCATTTACCTCCATTCAACCCCACTCATCAAATGAAAAAGAGAAGGAAATGGAAAGAGAATATTAAAGAGTAGCCCCTTCAATATGATCCTTTAAGATAATTAATCAATAACACTTCCTGATATTTACTTAGTTGGCTTTTTAAAAGTTCAACATATCTGTAGGCCAGGAGACAAACCCTGAAGAGCTTGTTATCAAAGACAATATGGACACTTACTCTCAGAAAACCAAGTATTAATTTTTCTTAACTGGTGGTCCCTCCCTTCCTCTAGAATCTGACATAATAATCAATGCTGTATTCACTCAATTCAGGAATAATGCCCTCCACAGTCTTCTGTAAACAACTCAAAGTGAACATTTTATTTTTTAATTTTATTATTAAAGTATAGTTGATTTACAATGTTCTATCACTTTCACAGAAAAGTGACCCAGTCATACATAACATACATTCATTTTTCATACTATCTTCCATCTTGTCAAAGTGGACATTTTATTTTTTTTATTTTTTATTTTTTATTTATTTATTTATTTGTCTTTTTGCTATTTCTTTGGGCTGCTTCTGCGGCATATGGAAGTTCCCAGGCTAGGGGTCTAATCGGAGCTGTAGCTGCTGGCCTACACCAGAGCCACAGCAACGCGGGATCCGAGCTGCGTCTGCAACCTACACCACAGCTCACGTCAATGCTGGATCGTTAACCCACTGAGCAAGGGCAGGGATCAAACCAGCAACCTCATGGTTCCTAGTCGGATTCGTTGACCACTGCGCCACGACGGGAACTCCAAAGTGGACATTTTAAATGCAACAAATAGGATTTTATAAGCTCCTCAAAAATAATGCACAAGTTTTCCCCTTGGACCTGGGTTCTCTCATTTTAAACACTAATCAAGTGAGTCAGAGGAGTTTCTGTTCCCCACATTTCTAAAATGTATTGACACAGCCCACATTTCTAGGTCATCCCTCAACAGATTTGCCTTTCCAGAAGCACAAGCTGCCATAGACAAGGACCCCTTATAAAACTTAGGATTCAAGGACAATGATACTGAGCTATTTGTAAATCTTTGAAATCTTTCCTGGATCCTAGCCCATGGGCATTCCATATCAGAGCCCCTAGTGACTCACCTGATATTTCAGAGAAGATTTATTCTCCTGTGATGCTTTTGTGGTGTGCCCAGCTATTCAGGAATGCCCAAAATGTATTTCACCTTCTGACTTCTGAGATTATCCCCTCATCCATATCCTGAGATGAGCACATGGCCTCTTGTTAACAACTCACTCGGCCTCCTTCAGAAATGATCCAGCTATGGAAGAAGCGAGTCCTAAGTGCTTATGAGCTTTCTCCATCACAGGCAAGAGAGGACTTGGGGGCATGATCCACAACGAAGAAGGAGCAATTAAAACCATACAAGCTAGACATGCCCTATCTCCTGGGTAATAGAGGAAGACCAACTCTGTTAATTGGTCCCTTGCTTAGATTATAAGATCTCTCTTTGTGATGTTAATCTTTTGGGACATTTAATAGCTAGGTACCCTGGAAGAAACATGGGGCTTATCTAGAGATCATTTCCAACCTTGTTATCCATAAAATATGTCACTCAAGCATAGGAACAGTCTCATCAGAGACCTCTGCCTGGGAAAAACACCAGGAAATAGGGAACCTCCAGGAATGCTGAATCTGAATCTGCAGTAGAGGGAATCTAAACTATCTGCTGCCTTATTTTGAACCAGTTTTTTGGGGTTTTTGTTTTTCACTTTTAGATGGGACTCTATAGATGGATAATGTTCAGAAAGACCTTTTTATCCCTATTTAGGATAGGGGAGAAGAAACATAAACAGCTCTCCTCTTGTCTCCTATGGCTCCAGGTGTTTGGTTTAAATGAGTGAAAGAGAAGGAAAGGAGAACTAGAGAAAGAGAACAAAGAATGGTAGAGACAAGGAGGGAGAAGGGGGAACTGGGCAAAGTAGGTAGGAAACTTTGAAAAGATAAATAAACCAATATCCCCAAAACACACACTGAGAAAGAACTCTTCCACCTGCCTTCACACCACTTTGCTGTCTTCTCCCTCCTAATATGAGAAGTAACTCTTATAGCCAAGACAGCAAAGTGGACTAACCCCTTTTCCTTTGGCCCCCAAAGTCTGACTTTTTTTCCCTAAACACTACATGGGAAGGACATCTTAGGGGATACAAGAAGCTGAGCTATGTCTAATGTATGAGTTGTAATATATTAAAGATAAAGTCTGCGCACGCTCTGCAACATGTCTTTAATCCCTTGTTTTATGCACATCCAACCTTCTTTTTAAATTTTTCACTTAGCTGCATGGAATAGCTAATCAGTATTTTGAAATGCTATTCAAATGTTTTACTTAATTTTTTCTTCCTCATGTATGGGACCACTCCCTTCTTCCAAGCAGATAAGTGGCCAGCTTCTTGAGCCTCAGAGAAGGGGTGACAGGAAAAGAAATTTGAAGCAGAGCTGATGAGGTCAACAATATGAGTAAGTCTTCAGATGGCTTATAGACAGAGCCCAAGGGCAAAAATACATCCCTCGACTAAGTTTAGAGACACCAAGAACAGAGACGCCCTCACCAAAAGATGGTTAGAGCCTGCATTGGCAGGCAGAAACATAAGAGAATGTGATCACAGCGGTTCAGGTAAAGAGCCACTGGGCAGTGAGGGCTTGGGTTCTACAAAGTTTCTGTGACTATCACAGTCAAGGGTGGAAGTAGAAGAACAGTTCCTCTTCCCCAAGAGTGCTTATGAGTAGCATAGTCATCAGACCTAACAAATCTTGGTGATGGGGATAAATGAAATTCAGTAGCTGAATTTGTGATTTGACAGCTGGGGATCTAATGAAGCAATAGATATTTCAGGAGATATGAAGAAAGGTCACGGACCTGACCTCCCATTGCCTTGGCATCATTCAAACCCTCTAGAACTTATACACAAATGCAGGGAGAAAAATGACAGACCCTTGAATAGACCAATTTTTTCCCAGTAGTGAAATAAGGGGAGGCAAAGGAAAAATAGTTATGGAAAGATAATAAACATTATTTGTTGAATCCTTAAATTTGTGGATTGGTTATCA
The DNA here is from genome assembly GCF_016906955.1 of Phacochoerus africanus. Taxonomy (NCBI): domain Eukaryota; kingdom Metazoa; phylum Chordata; class Mammalia; order Artiodactyla; family Suidae; genus Phacochoerus; species Phacochoerus africanus. The sequence continues at coordinate 463,946 of NW_025927332.1, forward strand.
AAATGTTTTGAGTTCATTATAAATATTATTTTCCTCCATGTGCATTCTCATAGATCAACTGAATTTCTCTTAATGTATATAACTGTTTTTTTTTCACATGGTATATAAATTATTCCCAAATTTTCAATGAATGTTTTCTAATATAGTTATTCTGAAGCATTTCTAACAATCGGTGTGATAGGCAACCTTCAAAATGGTCCCCAGGGAGATCCCATTGTGGCTCAAAAGGGAATGAACCTACTATCCTTGGGTTGCAGGTTTGATCCTTGGCCTTGCTCAGTGGGTTAAGGATCTGACATTGTTGTGAGCTGTGGTGTAGGTGGCAGACAAGGCTCAGATCTTGTGTTGCTGTGGCTGCGGTGCAGGCCAGCAGCTACAGCTCTGATTTGGCCCACAGCCCAGGAACTTCAAATGCTGTGGGTGTGGCCCTAAAAAGCAAACCCCCCCAAAAAAAATGGTCCCCAATGATGTGTAGACTTATGTATGCCTATACCACTACTAAATTTAATAGGCCGACCCAGTAATCAAAAATACCATCAACTTGCCAGCTCTGTGAAAGATCTATTTTGAAAGTGGATCCTCCAGCCTCAATGTAGCTTCAGAAGACTAGAGCTCTGATTAACTACATGAATGCTACTTGGTGAAAGACCCTGAGCCAGAACCACACAGCCAATATTCCCCTGAATTCCTGACCCACAGAAACTGAATAAAATAAAAGTACCTCTTTTTGTTTGAAGCTATAAATTTCTGTAATTTTTTTTGCCTTTTTTAGGGCTGCACCTGCAGCATATGGAAGTTCCCAGGCTAGGGTTAAATCTGTGCTATAGCTGCCAGCCTAGAGCACAGCCAAGATGCATCTGTGAGCTACAGCAGCTTACAGCAATGTCAGATCCTTAACCCACTGAGCCAGGCCAGGGATTGAATCCACATCCTAATGGACACTTTATCGGGTTCTTAACCCTCTGAGCCACAACAGGGACTCCCAGATATTTTCTTTTTAAATTGAAGTAGAGTTTATTTATGATATTGTGTTAGTTTCTTGTGTATAGCAAAGTGATTCAGTTATACTTTTCAGATAATTTTCCATTATAAATGATTACAAGATGTTGAATATAGTTCCCCATGCTATACAGTAAATACTTATTGCTTATCCATTTTATGTATGGTAGTTCATATCTGCTAATCCCATACTCTAATTTATCCCCCCTTCCCCCTTTGGTAACCATAAATTTGTTTTCTATGTCCGTGAGTCTATTTCTGTTTTATATATACATTCATTGCATTATTTTTAGACTCTATATATAAATGATATTTTTGATATTTGTCTTTCTCTGACTTACTTTACTTAGTGTGATAATCTCTAGGCCGACCCTTGTTGCTCCAAATGGCAATATTTCATTGTTTTTTATGGCTGAGTAACATCCATCTTCTTTTTCTTCTTCTTCTTCTTCTTCTTCTCTTCTTCTTCTTCTTCTTCTTCTTCTTCTTCTTCTTCTTCTTCTTCTTCTTCTTCTTCTTCTTCCTCTTCTCTTCCTCTTCCTCTTCCTCTTCTTCTTCTTCTTCTTTGTTCTTCTTCTTCTCTTCCCATCTTTTCTCCTTTTTTTGTCTTGTCTTTTTGCTATTTCTTTGGGCCACTCCTGTGGCATGTGTAGGTTCCCTGGCTCGGGGTTGAATCAGAGCTGCCACTGGCCTACACCAGAGCCACAGCAACGCAGGATCCGAGCTGCATCTGCAAACTACACCACAGCTCACAGCAACACCGGATCATTAACCCAGTGAGCAAGGGCAGGGATCAAACCCACAACCTTATGGTTCCTAGTCGGATTCGTTAACCACTGTGCCATGGCGGGAACTCCCACTCCCCATCTTCTTAAACCAAGCATCTGTTAATGGGCAGTTGGGTTGTTTCCATGTCTTGGCTATTGTAAACAGTGCTGCTATGAACATTGTGGTGCATGTATCTTTTCAAATTAAAGTTTTCATCTTGTCTAGTTTTCATCCCTAGAATGGGATTGCCAGATCATATGGTAGTTCTAATTTTATGTTTTTAAGGAACTTTCATGGCTTTCCATAGCAGGTGCACCAGTTTAAAGCCCCCCTAACAGTGTAAGAGAGTTCCCTTTTCTCCACACATTCTCCAGCATTTATTATTTGCAGACATTTGATGATAGCCATTCTAACTAGTGTGAGATGATACTTCATTGTGGGTTTGATTTGCATGTTGGATATTTTCTAATTGTCTTAAACTGATCAGGGTTCAACCTTGAAACCCATAGTTGAAACTAATTCTACTCAAGCAATGATGCCAGAGGACAGAAAATATTATTTTTCCCTTCAAACAGATATTTTCCCTTTCATGGTGAGTTACATCTAATTGTTAAGTGTTAAATAAAATTAAATCAAGTAAATAAAGAAGGGCTAGGGTCTTTATCAAAGCTTTTATACTAGCTAAAGCAGGAAAATCTCATGTTGAAAAACTACTAGGGATGGCATGTATGATGAAAAACAATTCCAGGACCTTCAGAGGTCTGAAAGCCACTGACACCAAGAGTGTTCATGAAAGAAGAAATACCTGCTTTGCCTTCTAGAATAAAGAGGGACTGCGGGGGGGGGGAGGAGTGTCACCCAGACAGTGCAGAAAATACAGCAAATTATAGGAGTTCCCATTGTGGCTCAGCAGGTTACAAACCAGGCTATTATCCTTGTGGATACAGGTTTGATCCCTGGCCTTGCCCAGTGGGTTAAGGATCCAAGGTTGCTGTGAGCTGTGTTGTAGGTGGCTTGGATCCTGAGTTGTTATGGCTGTGGTGTAGGCCAGCAGCTGCAGCTCTGATTGGCCCCCTAGCCTAGGAACTTCCATATGTTTCAGGTACAGCCCTAAAAAGAAAAAGAAATACAGCAAATTATAATAGCATGTGTCACAGGATGCATGAAATAAGTTAATGAATGAATACTTATTGGACTGGAAGTTGTGTAGAGATACAGGACTTCTTTTTTTTTTCTTTTTCTTTTTTGTCTTTTTAAGGCTGCACCTGTGGCATATGGAGACTCCCAGGCTAGGGGTCGAATCAGAGCTGAAGCTGCTGGCCTACACCACAGCTACAGCAATGTCAGATCTGAACTGCATTTGTGATCTATACCACAGCGCAGAGAAATGCCAGATCCTTAACCCACTGAGCAAGGCCAAGGATTGAACCTGAGTGCTCATGGATACTAGTCCGATTCGTTTCTACTGAGCCATGATGGGATCTCCTGAACACACCTCTTCTTGATTAGGCTCATGGACACCACCCAGCTGCATCTTAACTCCAGATTGAGTCTTATTCCCAATTATGTTCTAGTCTTGGGTTCAAATTGAGGAGTAAGATGATCCCTGTCAGGCTACTTCCTTAGCTCATAGTTGTTGGAAAATGAACTATGAGTTTCACTGCATGTCTGACACAAGGACTTCCTCCTTCTGGTCCATATAGATCAGTTTTGCTCCTTAAGGATTCTTAAAATGAAAACAACCCAGCTTCTTTTTGCATAAGGAAAATATTTATTAGAATAACAAAAACATGCCACACAATGTCAACATGATACTCATACATGCCAGTTTTTCTGTTTATGTTGGTGTGTAAATCCAATCTGATATCATGAGTCTATTTCAGAAGTTTACTTTGAGAATGATGAGATGTCTTTTCTTTCATGAGGTCTCCCTGGGTCCAGGTGCCTGTTTATTTTCTAGAGTGTGGTTCCACCAAAGTATGTGGTTCCTCTGCCTTCCAACCAAAATGGTGCCAGCCTTCTGGCCTGGCAACACTGATGAAGAGACTGCCACAACCACATTATCAGTTCCAAAACATGATGGCATCAGCTATGGCTATTTCTTTACTTGTGGAAAAGGAACTCTCATCTTGACCACAACCATAAGCAGTATTGGACATAGGAGATTTTGGGCCAGCATTAGAAAGGGAGACAGAAGCATGAAGAGTGAGAGTGGAACAAAAGCAGCAAAGTTTTGATATAAGCAGTTGGTTTTTCTTCCCCATGATCAGAAGATGTTACAGACAAGGAAACACCAAGAATTCAGAGAAGCTAGTCCTAGATCAAGCTGATGGGAGAATGCTGGGATTCATGGTTTGTCTCCTTCCATGCAAAACATTCAGACTCTCCCTGCTCATGTGTTGGTTGGGTTGCTCCAATTCAGTTATCTGGACACAGGAGAGTGAAATGCAAATGTTTCCTTACTCATGTGGATCATCACAGAAGAGGCAACTCTAGGTTTGCCTAGATTTAAGACTGGAAACGTGAGACTATTAACCTTTAGAAAAAGGCTTAAAATTGCATCAGAGCTTGTTTAATGTATCAGTCACTAATTGGTAAGTGTGTGTGTGTGTGTGTGTGTGTGTGTGTGTGTGTGTGTGTGTAATCATACATATCTACAAAAGACTGGGGGAATGTCGATGGCCCATATGGACAATAACTGAGTTTCTGTAAACACTAAAATAAAAGCACAAAATGAGATCATAAGAGATAGTTAAAATGTTAAAAGAGGCCATTTAGAGACCAAATATATCTTAGACCAGAAGAAGGGAAAGCTGTCTGTTAACCTGTAAATAACATATTGATTAAAAGGGGAAATGGTCACTTTGAAGAGAGGAAAATGAGTGCCTGGGGAGAAAACTTAGTAGTGTCCTGGCCCAGAGCATCAGCCTGCCTGGACCCTGTAGCCAGGCCCATCTGGCACAGGTATACATTATCCACTTTGCTTTGATTCCTTTCTCTCCAAATAGACTTTTTATTGAAATTTGCCTTTCCATGTGGTTTCTTCAATGAGACAAAGTATTGTGCCACTGGCATAAGCACAAGCTTGGAGGCTCGGTTCTTCGCTGAAAATTAAAAATGACATTCTGGTTTATGCAACCAGATCTTCTGAATTTGGTTAACTTCAGTCCATCTGGAAAAGATTCTCAGACATGGCAAAATGAGCACCACACCCTGGATGGCCATTATTTTACTAAGATGAATTCATCTCCAAGCTGGCCTAGCTGACCACTGGAAGCAGCTATAACTCGTCCTGTTTCAAATAGGTGTAAAATACCTGATCCTTTAGTGCCAAAAACATTCTGTTTGATGTATGTCTGTGTATATGCCTCCATAATAAATGCACTTGTTTGGGAAGTTTCATTCAATGTGTGGTTTACTATAAACTCCAGATCATTTTACCTTTATTCAGGCTTTGTGCCAGTCTCCATTTTAAACACTAGATTTCATCATTAATGAATGAGCATTACTTTCTCCTGGGTAGTTGGGCAAACTGCAAAAGCACCTTATATCTTCTCAATGAAAAGAGAAAATTTCCAGTACTAGCCAACATACATGCAGCCAGACAAAAGAGATTTGTATAAAGACATTATAGTAAGAATCTTTGTTCATGAAAAAAAAATAGAAATGATAATAAACCAGTGACCACTCCAGATAAATCCAAAGCATAAGGCTTATTTTTTTCCCAATGGCTTCTGGCATAAGGAGAATTTTTTTTGGGGGGGGTCTCTTTGGGGCCACACCTGCAGCATATGGAAGTTCCCAGGCTAGGGGTCAAATCAGAGCTGTAGCCGCAGGCCACACCCACAGCAACATGAGATCCAAGCCACATCTGTGACCTACACCACAGCTCATGGCACCCCTGGATCCTTAACCCACTGAGCAAGGCCATGGATCGAACCTGCATCCTCATGGATACTAGTTGGGCTCATTATCACTGAGCCACCATGGGAACTCCTGGCATGAGGAGAATTTAAGATAAACTACTAAAGGTAAGATGAAGGATAGGAGTTCAGTGAACTGAAGTACATATGAGGAAAGATGGAGGAAAATGGGAAGAAGGAAAAAGGAAAGTGTTCAAGGAGCTGACAGAGTTGGCACTGTAGCAACATTTTCCACTTGTGGGGATATCTATGAACTTGAGTTATTTCTATTTCCCTAAGGACTGCTGCCTGCACACAAAAGAAGTAGCAAAGGTGAGATGTTGTAGACTTACACTTTTACTGAGACTATTTTGCCCCAATTGAGTAGATATTATAAAGCTATTTACCTTGTCTGTTTTTAGCACATTAACCTGGATTTCTCCTGATTTAGACAAAGTTGACTGAAAGTATCAATGAATTGGATAATATTATGAGCTAACATTTATTATTACCCCATGCATATGGCACTAGGCTAAGCCCTTTTCATGCATAGTCTCAATTGTTGCACCATTTCTATGAGGTAGATACAATTATTATTCTCATTTTACATGTGAGAAAAATGGAGCTTGTAAATAACTGGCATAAGGCCACTTACAAAATGGCAAAGATGAGTTTAATAATTGCAGATCTAATCACTTAAAAACACTTTAAAAATATTCTTAACTAGTCTTTGCTGGAGTCTCCAGCAGACTCACTTTCCAATGCAGCAAAGCCATTACAAAGATCACATTTCTACCAAACTAAGGAAATATCTCCTATTATTTGGCTTAGATAGTGATAAATCATTACAGTATAATAATAGTAATATCACCCCTTGAGCATTTGCTATACACCAGGCACTATTATTAGAGTTCACATATGCTGACATTTAATTATTTACAATAAGCCTATAGGGTAATTACTATTATTATCTCTGTTTTACAGAAGAGAAACTAAGGCACACAGGGCCCAAGTATCTTGCTCAAGGACACATAGGTAGGTACTTACTCATTTATGACCTATCCAAAATAAGCCACAGGTGAAAAATTTATTCCAGTTCTTTACTGCCAGTTCAAGGAACAAATAAGTTTTGAGAAAATATGGAGGAGAAAATCACTCTCTTCAATTCTTGGCTAAATTCTCTTCTAGAGCATATCAAAAAATTGGTAAGAAAAAAAGAGAGGAAGGAAGGAAGGAAAGAAAGAAGAAGAAGAAGAAGAAGGAAGGAAGACAGAAGAAGAGAAATGAAAGAAGAAAGAAAGGAAAAGAAAGAAAGAAAAAGAAGAAAGAAAGAAGAAGAAAGAAAGAAAGAAAGAAAGAAAGAAAAGAAAAAGAAAGAAAGAAAAGAAGAAAAAAGAGAAAAAGAAAAGAAAGAAAGAAAGAAAGAAAGAAAAGAAAGAAAAAGAAAGAAAGAGAAAGAAAAGAAAAAAGAAGAAAGAAAGAGAAGAAAGAAAGAAAAGAAAAGAAAGAAAGAAAGAAAAGAGAAGAAAGAAAGAAAGAAAGAAAGAAAAAAAGAAAAGAAAGAAAAGAAAAAAGAAAGAAGAAAGAAAGAAGAAAGAAAGAAAAGAAAGAGAAAGAAAGAAAAAGTAAGAAAGAAAGAAGAAAGAAAAAAAGATTTCACCACAGATGAAGGTAAGCACCTCCTCCAAAGATTCCTAAGAATCTTGGAGTGTTGATTAGAAAACTGTTACTTTGGACTTAAAAGACAATTCCTTGGTTTTGTTCAAATCACCTCTGTGACTATGTTTTGTATAATTGATTGAATTAGCCATAAATTGTCCCATTTGTTCAGTCATTAAGATCCTATTGGAAGTTTTTAATCTCTCTCCTGCCTTAAACATCTGAAGAGTCAGTACTATATCCCCATCAATCATGGTGGTGTGTAATAGCCACAATTCTCAAATAAGGCAGGGTGTCTGCCTTGAGGTGCTCATGTGTTCTAACTTGTTTAACCTCATAAGAAGGAAAGGCAACCCCACCTCAGATTATAATGCTGTATATTCCTAACCTACCCTAAGAATCTCCACTCTGTCACTTATGTGTGGAATCTAATATATGGCACAAATGAACCTCTCTACAAAAAGGAAACAAACTCATGGACATGGAGAACAGATTTGTATTTGTCAAGGGGAAGGGGGAGACAGTGGGATGGACTGGGAGTTTGGGGTTGGTAGACGCAAAGTATTGCATTTGGAATGGATAAGCAATGTGAGCTTGATGTATAGCACAGGGAACTATATCCAATCATGTGATGGAACATGATGGAAGATAATATGAGAAAAAGAATGTGTATATATAGGTATAATTAGGTCACTTTTCTGTACATCAGAAATTGACAGGACATTGTAACTCAACTATGATTAAAATGTTTTAAATAATAAAAATTTAAAAAAACTTAATTCTCTACCCTGAATGCTGGACTAACATTTTTCCAATATTTTGCTTCTAGAGACACAAAGTCTTTTTTTTTCCTTTTTTCATTTTAGATTTACACACATCCATTCTTTTTCAGATTCTTTTCCCACACAGACCATCACAGAATATTGGATAGAGTTCCCTGTGCTGCACAGCAGGTCCTTGTTGGCCAATCTTTCCATATACCTCAGTATGCATATGCTAATCCCAAACCCCCAGCCCATCCCTCCCCACCAGACACAAACTCTTACTGTGATGTTCCAGGTGTTCAGTCTCTGCCATGGTGAAGTTTTCTGCTCAACTGAACATTTATAATCTCAAATATACACAATGCTATTCATTCTAGAAACTAATAATGGCCAAATTGTTTTCTAATAACCAACAGAAAATGGTTAGAGGAATATTGAAAGAGGAAAGAAAAAAATGCTTATCTGCACAAATCATCATGCAAATAAACTAGTCCAAACATACATGAAAGTCTGAACAAGTGACCCAATGGACAGCTTTATTGTAAACATTATGTCAGGGTCAGAAAAATCAATGCCCAAGAGAAAGTACATAACCCCTTTCCATGACTGTCCTCATGGCATTTTTTATCGCCTTATTTCTAAGACTGTAAATGATGGGATTCAACATAGGGATCACCAGAGCATAGAATACAGACACCTCCTTGTTTCAGTCCAGGGAGTAGCTGGAACTAGGTCGCATGTACATGAAGAGACCAGAATCGTAGAAGAGGGTTATAGCTGTCAGATGGCAGGTACAGGTACTGAAGCCCTTGCTCCTACATTTGGCTGAGCTGATATTCAGGACAGTAGCAACAATGTAGCCATAAGAGAGGAGGATCACAAGGGCAGATACCACTCCAACAAGAACAGCTACAAGGAAGTTCACCACCTGCGTGATGAAGGTATCTGAGCAGGGCAGAACTAGGATGGGACAAAGGTCACAGAAGAAGTGGCTGATCTTATTGGGCCCACAGAAATCATGCCGATAGATTAAGTATGTTTCAAAGAATGTAGGAATCTGCCCACATAGGCCCCAGCCACCATCTTTAAACAAAGCATAATGGATACGAGGGCTGTGTAGAGCAATGGGTTGCAAGCTGCAGCATGCCAGTCATATGCCATGGCCTCCAAAAGAAAGCCCTCAGCCCAGCTCCACGGAAGAAAAAGTACTGCATGGCACAGTCAACAAAGGAAATGGTTTTCTGCTCTGTGATGATGTCAGAGAGCATTGGGGGGGGGCTGTGGAGGACACATAGCCAATATCTAAGAAGGACAAGCTACTGAGAAAGAAGTACATGAGCGTGTGTAGGTGGGAGTCCATCCTGATGAGGGCAATGAGGCTCAGGTTCCAGGCTAGGGTCCGGAGGTAAATCCCCAGAAATAACACTAAAAGGAAAACCTTCATTTGTGGATGATCTGAAAATCCCAGGAGGATGAATTTTGTCACAATTGTGTCATTACTTCCTCCAGCCATAGACCTGCTTCCTGCATAAAGGAAAGAAGAAATCTTGTGATCAGAGTTTGTTATTCTATGAGTGCTTATTTCCTAGAAGGTCATACAGTTAACACCAAGTTTAGCCACCTGCTAGGCAGTCTACTCAAAGGAATTCAGCCTCTGATAATCTCTTGACACTATTTAAAATCTGCACACTGCATAACTTGTTCCCTAGAAGAGAATCAGTCTCATAAAGAAGAGGTTGGGAGTCAGTAATCTGAATTTTCCCCACAGCTCCATTCCTAACTCCCCAGAGGACTGTAAAAAAGTCCCTTCATCTCTTTGGATCCTCATTTTCTCAATTGAAAAATGGGAAAGTTGAATCAGATGAGTCTCAATGTTCCTTTGGACTTTGGGTTTCTTATAGCTTTTTAGATCTCTTAACTTCAAAATACAAATGCAGAGTTCCCATTGTGGCACAGGGGAAATGAATCTGATTGGTATCCATGAGGATGCAGGTTCAATCCCTGGCCTCACTCAGTGGGTCAGGGATCTGGCATTACCATGAGCTGTGGTATAGTTCACAGATGTGCCTTGGATCTGACATTGCTGTTGCTGTGGCATAAGCTTGCAGCTGCAGGTCCAATTTGACCCCTGACTGGGAACTTCCATATGCCACAGGTGCAGCCATAAAAAGGAAAAAAACAGAAACAAAAAAATTTTTAAAACCCAAATTTACAATAAATTTAGGAATTTCTTCCTATATTTTATATACTTTAGTGTAAGAATCAAAAAAGAAACTAAATACAACAGGCTATAATATTTTACATATTCCATTTTGAGGAAGAAAATTCAATCCATAATAAAAACAACCCATTATTTTAGGTAGTAAAACTAGAGGGAAAAAATATATATGCAGTATGTATACATATATATTATATACCTGCACATGCATTCTTAGAATTTTTCTAATTATATAATGTTTTTGTAAAAGTCACTGTATAAAATGCATAAAAAGATTAAAACTGGGACTAACCATGTTCATTGCAGCATTATTCACAATAGTAAAGATATGGAAACAACCTAAATGTCCACTGAAGGATGAATGGATAAAGAAAACTTGAAATGAATAGATAGATAAATAGAAGGATAGATAGATAGTAGATAGATGATAGATAGATAGATAGATAGATAGATAGATAGATAGATAGATAGATAGATGATAGATAGATAGATAGATAGATAGATAGATAGATAGATAGATAGATAATAGATAATAGATAGATACTGGAATATTATTCAGCCATAAAACAAAAAAAAATCTTGTCATTTGCAAGAATATGGATGAACATGGAGGGCTATGCAAAGTAAAATAAGCCAGACACAGAAGAATAAATTATGCATGATCTCACCGATACATGGAATCTTAAAAGTCAAACTTTAAAAAGTAGAGAGTATCTACTCCCTGGTGTTTTCGTAACATGTTGTTTAGTCTCCATGTAGTAGGTTTTTCTCACTTCTTTTCCAGTGATTGATTTCTAGTTTCATGCCATTGTGGTCAGAGAAGATACTTGAAATACTTTCTATACTCTTAAATTTGTTGAGGTTAGCATTGCTTTAGAGTAGGAAAAAAATATATAAATAAACGATTATTTTTAAAAAGTAGAGAGTAAAATGGTGGTTGCCAGGGTTTGGGATGGGGTGGAGCAAATGGGGAAATATTGGTCAAAAAGTACAAAGCTTCAGCTACTCTGGTAGAACAAGTTCTGGAGAATCCAATGACAACCTTGGTGACAAGAGTTAACATCACTGTATACTTGAAAGTTGTCTAACAAGATAGATTTTTTTTGTCTATTCTAGGACCACACCCACAGCATATGGAGATTCCCAGGCTGGGAGTCTAATCAGAGCTGTAGCCGCCAACCTACACCACAGCCACAGCAACGTGGGATGTGAACCGCATCTGCAACCTACACCACAACTCACGGCCATGCCGGATCCTTAACCCACTGAGTGAGGCTAGGGATCAAGCCTGCCACCTCATGGTTCCTGGTTGGATTCATTAGCCACTGAGCCATGACAGGAATTCTGAAGATAGATCTTAAATTAAAACTTCAAACACACACACACACACACACACACACACACACACACACGTAACTAGGTAGAAAGGATAGATAAGTTATTTAACTTGATCATATGATCTTTTCACAATGTATGCATATATGTATATAAACATCCAGTTGTACAGCTTAAAGACATGCAATTTCTAAGTGTTAAATATATCTCTATAAAGTTGTTAAAATAAATACATTATTTGTAGCTTTGCATTTTCTAAAAATTTTAAATCTCCCCACATTCGCTGATAGAGCAGGCAAAACCAAGAAGAACCAAGACAACTCTTCACTATAATATCAATCTAGTAATCCTACCAAAAAGGAAATTAGATGAGTTTGGTGTTTCTTACCTTAATGAAATCTTCCCTACCAGAATGTAATCTACTCAAAAGTAGTCAGGGAGTTTTATCTGTTCTGTTTATTTAACTATCCTGAATCTCCAAAACGGTGTCTGGCAGGCACACTAAATATTTGTTTAACAAATTTTTCCACTGCTTATTCACAGAACTTAGCAGATTATTTGGCTTATAATGAGTCCTCAGTTGTAATAATATAATATGTGATATATAATATATGCACAAACATTTATTTGGGGCTGATCAAGTACCAGGCAGTGTTCTAAGAACTTGATTTACACTAATTCATTTAATCATCCCTGGAGTGACTCTGCCCCTTTCACAGATAAAAATATGAGGAAGGCTGTATTTGCATAATGGTCATTTTTTGGATGAATAAAAGGTGGCAGCTAAACTTACTGAATGATTTCAGGCAGACTTGTCCTGCATTCTGTTGCTGCAGGAAAAGAATCATTGGTTGCTTTTCTCCAATCACATCTTTCACAAATCTTAGTACATCTGCATTTCCCTGCTCTATGTCTATATCATCTGCTCTATGTCTGGTTTCTGGTTCAGCCAATTTTTATACTTTGGACTCATGCAAATAGTAATAACTCTTTCTGTAATTGCTATTCCTTTATTATCAAGTCTTTGAATGCCTTTGAGAGTTCATTATTTTAATGGGCAGGGGTAACCATATGCTCCCTCCGTGTGGCTTCTTTGTCACTCACTCCTGGGTCCAAAGTAAAGCCCAGACATCATTAGAGCTCAACATTTCTGAGTGCTAATTGCTCTCTGGGGTGAGGTGGAACAAAGCCAACCACCCTTCACCAGAGTCTTATTCTCATTTCTCTGCCTTATCCACCTTAAGCTTCCCCTGATCTAAGTCCAGGAAGGCTGCCTCTTGTATTGGTGGGGTGCCTTCCACTTTAAGACCCTTCATTGCCAGTAAACTACACAAAAACTGATCAAAGTTTGTACTAAAATATAGTTGATAGCAAACAGGTTTGTGGTTGCCAAGGGGGAGGGAGGAGAGAGTGGGATGGACTGGGAATTTGGGCTTAGTAGGTGCAAACCAGTACATTTATAATACACAAGCAATGAGATTCTACTGTATATAGCACAGGGAACTATATAAAATCTCCTTGGATAAACCATGATGGAAAATAATATTTAAAAAGAATGTACATACATGTATGACTGAGTCATTTTGCTGTACAGCAGAAATTGGCACAACACAGAAAATCAACTATAGTGTTTAAAAAATGTCCAACTGAGGGAGTTCAGTTTGAATTCTGGATCTCCCATTTTATTCATATAGACATGAAACAAGTTTTTTCATCTCTTAAGTATCAATTTCCTCACTTGTAAAACTGGAATAATAATAATATCTACCTCTAATGTTTGGATGTGATCCTGAAATGAGATGTGACTAAAAATGTCTTAGCATAGAGCCTAATGAAAGAAATCACTCAATGGATGGTAACTAATATCATCATGAACTCTGCCTCTAGGGTCATGGCCAAGAGCTCTTTTCCTTCTATCTGACTTTTAACTCTCACTCATTTTCATCGTGATAAAAACAGCACCTTGCTGCTTTAACATGTTGGGTGCTACTCTCAGAATTGCCACGACGTGGATGTATCACTGGGGGTGAATCAGTTTACCCTTCCCAGCCCTGGGCCTGAATGAATTGGGCTCACTCTCCCTCAAACTCTGAAAGTATGAAATTTTTAAACATTGATTTCTTGTTTTTTGAAACATTTTCTTCAGGAACAAAGCTTACAAAAGAGGAATTCATCTGTTTTGTGGAGATTAAGTTAGCAATCTTCAGTCTGAAAATAAAAATTAATTGCCAGAAGGAATTCAACAGTTAACGTGGTTCAGTGGTAACCAACCAACTAGTATCCATGAGAATCTGGCACTAGTGGGGCTGTGGCCTAGGCCAGCAGCAGCAGCTCCAGTTCAGCCCCTAGCCTGGGAGCTTCCATATGCTGCAGTTTCAGCCCTAAAAAGAGAAAAAACATAACCAAAGGGAAAAATTAATTTTTAAAAGCACTGATTGGAGGGCATAAGTAAAAGAGGGAGGTGCAGTATTATTTCTAAGGAATCACATTTTCATTTACTCTGGATGGTAACGATATTTTTTTAAAGCTGGGGCCATAAGAGTCACTTTTATCAGAAGCTCATGCCAGCCTAGGAATTTTGGAAATTGCACTGTTTTTCTTTATGTCCTGCAGCATGGAAAAGGGCAGGAGCTGACTGCTAACCTTAGTTCCCCATACCATGAGATCAAGAAATCATTTCCAGAATTCCCATCATGGCTGAGCAGAAACAAATCTTACTAGCATTCATGAGGACACAGGTTCGATCCCTGGCCTCACTCAGTGGGTTAAGGATCCAGCATTGCTGTGAGCTGTGGTGTAGGTCTCAGATGTGGCTCAGATCCTGCAATGCTGTGACTTTGGCATAGGCCAGCAGCTACAGCTCCTACTCAACCCCTAGCCTGTGAACCTCCATACCGTGGTTTGAAAGTGATATGGAGTGTGTTCATGGGAGCAGAGGCTCAGTAAATCAGATTTACTGGAGTCATGGGGAGGGGCTGGTCTCACTCCCCTCCTGACTTACTGCTGATTTACCAGCCCACCTACTCTAGTGGGTAAGCCCTCAGCCACCACCCAGCATATGCCACGTTCCTACACTCTTGCCTTCCCCCAACCATGACATGTGAAGGGACCCTTTTTAATAAATGTTTGGGTTTTTTGTCTTTATAGGGCTGCATATGGAAGTTCCCAGGCTAGGGGTCAAATTGGAGCTGTAGCTGCCAGCCTAGGCCACAGCCACAGCAACTCCACCTCTTTAACCCACTGAGCAAGGCCAGGGATCGAACCCATGTCCTCATGGATACTAGGCAGGTTTGTTACCACTGAGCCATGATGGGAACTCCCCCTTTTTAATAGATGAACAAGTGTCCTAAGCAACATTATCCAAAGATTGTCCTTCCCATCCTCAGATCCTGTGATTAGGATCACTCAACAATACCATGATGTATTATTTTCAATGAGGTGCCTTTTTCACCCATCTAAATGCTGCCTTGTTTGGCCCCTAAAACAATAAAGTGTGTTAAAAGTTTGTATCCCTTGTTGTGGCATTTTTAAGGGGATCCAGGCTAGTAAAAGTACATTGAATTCTGGATCTGACTTGGAAACCCTTTCATGTGGTCACTAGCTACCGTTGGAAAGAAGGTCTGAGTGTGTTTTCTTAAGAAGAGCCTGTACCCTCTTGACCATGATCTCATATGCAGGATTTTCTTAAGCATAGGACAAGGCAGCCTGGTCTAGTAGAGACAGCACCATGTTGGAGTCAGGAGATATACAGCAAATCCCAGCCAACCATTTACTCTGCTCCTATTGCCTCATCTAAAAAGAAAGAGACTGAGGATGTCACCTTCTCAGATTCTTTGGAAATAAATAAAGTTTAGAAAAAGAAGCTTTTCCTTGGTGCTTGGCACACAACAGACCCTGGGTAAATGCTGGTCGAATATGAATATACACAGAAAAATACCTACTTCCTGCCAGGCTGCATGATTCTTGAGCAGACAGTTGTCCACAGCCTAGAAAGCCAGTGCTTCTAATGCCTAAGCCAAATTTTTTTAAATTTAGTTTGTTGTAGAGTTAGTTCTAAGCCACATTTTTGGCCGCCTTTTCAGCCACCTCTTTTATATTCTTGGTTGCTTCCTTGTAAATCCATTTCTTTTTTTTCTTTTTTTTTTACTTTATTTTTTTTTACTTTATTTTCCCACTGTACAGCAAGGGGGTCAGGTTATCCTTACATGTATATATATATATTTTTTCCCCACCCTTTGTTCTGTTGCAACATGAGTATCTAGACAAAGTTCTCAATGCTACTCAGCAGGATCTCCTTGTACATCTATTCTAAGTTGTGTCTGATAATCCCAAACTCCCAGTCCCTCCCACTCCGACCCTCACCCATCCTGGCAGATACAAGTCTGTTTTCCAAGTCCATAATTTTCTTTTCTGAGGAGATGTTCATTTGTGCTGGATATTATATTCCAGTTATAAGTGATATCATATGGTATTTGTCTTTGTCTTTCTGGCTCATTTCACTCAGGATGAGATTCTCTAGCTCCATCCATGTTGCTGCAAATGGCACTATGCCATTCTTTTTTATGGCTGAGTAGTATTCCATTGTGTATATATACTACATCTTCCGAATCCAATCCTCTGTCGATGGACATTTGGGTTGTTTCCATGTCCTGGCTATTGTGAAGAGTGCTGCAATGAACATGAGGGTGCACGTGTCTCTTTTAAGTAGAGTTTTGTCTGGATAGATGCCCAAGAGTGGGATTGCGGGATCATATGGAAGTTCTATGTATAGATTTCTCAGGTATCTCCAAACTGTTCTCCATAGTGGCTGTACCAGTTTCCATTCCCACCAAGAGTGCAGGAGGGTTCCCTTTTCTCCACAGCCCCTCCAGCACTTGTTATTTGTGGACTTATTATTGAGGGCCATTCTGACTGGTGTGAGGTGGTATATATCTCATGGTAGTTTTGATTTGCATTTCTCTTATAACCAGCGATGTTGAGCATTTTTTCATGTGTTTGTTGGCCATCTGTATATCTTCTTTGGAGAAATGTCTATTCAGGTCTTTTGCCCATTTTTCCATTGATTGATTGGCCTTTTTGCTGTTGGGTTGTATAAGTTGCTTATATATTCTAGAGATTAAGCCCTTGTCGGTTGCATCATTTGAAACTATTTTCTCCCATTCTGAAAGTTGTCTTTTTGTTTTCTTTTGGGTTTCCTTTGCTGTGCAAAAGCTTTCCAGTTTGATGAGGTCCCATGGGTTTATTTTTGCTCTTATTTCTATTGCTTTGGGAGACTGACCTGAGAAAAATATTCATGATGTTGATGTCAGAGAGTGTTTTGCTTATGTTCTCTTCTAGGAGTTTGATGGTGTCCTGTCTTATATTTAAGTCTTTCAGGCATTTTGAGTTTATTTGTGTGCATGGAGTGAGGGTGTGTTCTAGTTTCATTGCTTTGCATGCAGTTGTCCAGGTTTCCCAGCAATGCTTGCTGAATAGACTTTCTTTTTCCCATTTGATGTTCTTGCCTCCCTTGTCAAAGATGAATGGACCATAGGTGTCAGGGTTTATTTCTGGGTTCTCTATTCTGTTCCATGGGTCGGTCTGTCTGTTTTGATCCCAGTACCCCACTGTTTCGATGACTGTGGCTTTGTAGTGTTTCTTGAAGTCTGGGAGAGTTAATGCCTCCTGCTTGGTTTTTGTTTCTCAGGAATGCTTTGGCGATTCTGGGTCTTTTGTGGTTCCATATAAATGTTTGGATTGTTCTAGTTCTGTGAAAAATGTCCTGGGTAATTTGATAGGGATTGCATTGAATCTGTAGATTGCTTTGGGTCATATGGCCATTTTTACAATATTGATTTTCCCAACCCAGGAACATGGAATATTTTTCCATTTCTTTACATCTTCTTTGATTTCTTTGATTAAAGTTTTATAGTTCTCAGAATATAGGTCCTTTACCTCTTTGGTCAAGTGTATTCTGAGGTATTCGATTTTGTGAGGTGCAATTTTAAAAGGTATTGTATTTTTGTATTCCTTTTCAAATATTTCATTGCTTGTATACAGAAATGACTGAATTTTGAATGTTAATCTTATATCCT
Source organism: Phacochoerus africanus (assembly GCF_016906955.1). NCBI lineage: Eukaryota > Metazoa > Chordata > Mammalia > Artiodactyla > Suidae > Phacochoerus > Phacochoerus africanus. The sequence goes on from NW_025927332.1 coordinate 481,665, forward strand.
GCTATATTGCTGAATTTATTAATCAATTCAAGTAGTTTTGGTGTTGAGTCCTTAGGGTTTTCTATGTATAGTATCATGTCACCTGCATACAGTGACAGTTTTATCTCTTCTTTTCCTATTTGGATGCCTTTTATTTCTTTTGTTTGTCTGTTTGCTGTGGCTAGGACTTCCAAAACTATGTTGAAGAGCAGTGGTGAGAGTGGGCATCCCTGTCTTGTTCCAGATTTGAGTGAGAAGGCTTTCAGTAAATCCATTTCTTCCCCTGCAAAAATGAGCTGAAATGATTTGTCATAGCTGAAGCTCTTTTGCTCTTTGTAAGGGCTGCCTTTACCAGTGAGCTTTCTAAGTAATGACTGCTGTTGCTGAAAACAGGGAGCTGGGCTGGAAACACTGCCATTCTTCAGACACTCTTGCTCTGAAGAGAGCAGAGTTGTCACTGGCACATGAAAACCTGCTCCTTCTGCTTCACCACTTCCCCTGCTTCTGCAGAGTCATATTCAGGTTGTCAATAGGACTTATTTGTTCTGATATTTTTCATCCCTGAGATATTTGAATGCCCCATGAAAATTTTCTTTTCTTCCTTGATCATCATGCAACAAACTGTGGGAAATCTTTGTCAGACCAGCCTAAGAGGAGTCACGGTATGGCTAGAAAGGATCAACTGAAGGAAGACCCGGTAATCTAGTGCTCTCTCATCACTTTGGGCCTGGTCTCCTCACCTGGAAACCAAGGTTGGATGATGTAAGATCACCACCATTCCAGGAGGGCTGACACACCAAGTACCACACAGCAGCCCCACCCCTACCACCTCACTTGATCCCACAAAGCACCCTAGGCAGTTGGAGCTGTCCTGCTATCACAGATGAGGAAACCAAGCCTCAGAGCAGTGGTCACATGCCTGAGGGCACATAAGAAGCAGAGTCAGGACTCAAACTGGTTTCTGACACCAGATTCTGTGCCCTTGACCTTATTGCTGAAGTGACATAGTTACTTGGCAGTTCTACAGCAGAAAGAGCCCCTCCATATGGGTTCTTTCTCATGGGCACCCACACCCACCAGAACTGATTTGGGAGAAGTCACTGCCAGTCTGAAGACTCAGGGCATGTGTCTTAGGATGTCATGTTCATGAAGTGTCACAGACAGGACAGAGAGAGGTGAAAAGCAGCCTTGAACCTCAGGAATCCTCACCAGCCTTCTCTCAGGAAGATAGCTAAAGGAGTTGGAAGATGGATTTCAGCAGCAACTCCTCCACCCTGAGCTGTCTGGCAAGTTATTACTCCTCATCAGTTGAATGGGAATGATCTCTGTCCCTCAGGCATATTGACAGCACTGGTGACCAAGACACTCATGTGGGCCAGGATTCCCTGCCCACAGCAGTGCTTGGCTATGCTGATGGGGTTCAGAGAGAAAATGAGGGAATTGGCAAGTGCTGTCATCTCCTGACCCAGGAAAGAGGATAAGCTAAGGATTCTTCACCTGAATATCTCCTTGAAGTCTGTGGAGCTCTGAAATTGTATGCAGTATTCTGTATTTTTGTATTTTCAAAGTTAATAATTAACATTTAATGCTTACTGTGTGGTTTAAAAAAAAAGCAAATTATCTCAGTGGGTTAAGGATCTGGCATTGCCATGAGCTATGATGTAGGTCACAGATGTGGCATGGGTCTGGTGTTGCTTCGGCTGTGGTGTAGGCCAACAGCTCTAGCTCTGATTTGACCCCTAGCCTGGGAACCTCCATATACCACTGGTTCAGACCTAAAAAGACCCAAAAAAAGCAAACAAACAAATGAAGAGAAAAAAATGTAAAGTAGGGATACTGAATGCATTGAATGTGTTTGTCAACTTATTCTAGAAGAACTGTTGTCTTATTTAACTCACCCAGATATAACCATAAACTCTCCATTCCCTTACTTTAAAATATCAAATTTAAATATCATTAAATCTAAGAATTTAAAGCAGAAGCTTAAGCAAGCATCAAAAATTATGAAAGCAAATGGCACATATAAGCAAGTATTTAGGAGATATTTCTTTGAAATTCATCTCACTAAGATTCTATACGTTCTAGAGTTTGTTCACTAACAGCTCCTCCTTACAATATGTTTGCTTTCATGTTTGTTTAACATTTTGGCATTTTATTGAGATTAATTGATTCAAAGCAAAGCCCAGAGAAAACTCTAGAGATGTTTATAAGTAAAATACAATATTGAGGGACTTCCCCATTGTGGGGCAGTGGAAACAAATCTGACTAGTAACCATGAGGTTGCAGGTTCAATCCCTGGCCTTTGTCAGTGTGTTAAGGATCTGGCATTGCCACGAGCCATGGTGTAGGTTGCAGATGTGGCTTGGATCCTGTGTTGCTATGGCTGTGGCTGTGGCATAGGCCAATGTCTGTATCTGATTTGACTCCTAGCCTGGGAACATCCATATGCCATGGGAGTGGCCCTAACCCCCCCCAAAAAAATACAATGTTGATTCTCAAATTGGAGTTTAAAAGGTATCTGCATTGTAGTTTTTCCACTGGCAACAGGTAAAAGACAAACTTATATAGACCCAAAGTCTTTTCACCAGGCATTCCAAAGACAAGGCACAGATAAACATATGTTTAGAGGGCTTAGAGGTCTTTTAAATATATGCACAAGAGGGAGTTCCCATAATGGCTCAGTGGTAATGAACTCCACTAGTATCCATGAGGATGCGGGTTCATTCCCTGGCCTCGCTCAGTGGGTTAAGGATCTAGTATTGCCATGAGCTGTGGTATAGGTCACAGACATGGCTCAGATCCTGCATTGCTATGGCTGTGGCATAGGCCAGCAGCTGCAGTGCCTATCCGACCCCTAGCCTGGGAACTTCCATATGATGCATCTGAAGCTCTAAATATATATATATGTGTGTGTGTGTGTGTGTGTGTGCCAAAGGAAATACCAAGCTAGAAGTCATAGAAATTAAGTTCTGATTCCCATTTTAGTGAAGGAGATTAGGATCTTGACCTCTTGGGTTTTTACTATGAAACAAAAGAGCTAAAGTAGAAGAACCCAAATAGTATGGTTACAACTGAGATAACTGTATTAACAAACCATTATCTTCACAGATGCCCACTAGCTTAGAACTCCCTCTGGAATGTTGCTGCCACCTGGTGGAAGTATGCCTAAATTATAGGGTCAAGTTTAAGACTCCCTGGGGGCTAAAATCTGTATGAGAACCCAGCATTGCAATAATAATTGATCTTCCTCATATACATTATCATGAAGTAAGCATTATACCATGAGCTTTTAAAATACCTATGTTCAATACTTTCATGCAGCTCGATGCTGGGAAAGAAACCAGACTGGGAAGATAAGCAACTCACTGAGAATACTGTAAATGGTGAATAACATTAATAAATGAATATATTTTTATAAGGACCCTATAATTGAGGACAGGTAAATTACAAGTTCACATTCACAGAACCATTTCAGCAAATCAGATTTTTTTTAGTTTTTAAAAAGTGGCATCATGACATAAAGAAAGAGCAGTCTAGAAGAGTGGGCATCATAGGTTTTAAAATACTGGTAATGTTAACACATGACAAAGTTTGAATCCTACCTATTTTCACCTGTATAACCATGTGAACCTCACTTGATCTTATGTAAGATCTTCCTTCATCAGTGAGATGCACCCAAATGTATCAATGTTGTATGGTGATGAGGATCATGTGACATACAACCTATATGAAAACCATTATATAAGAACTATTCAGGATTTCCTGTTGTGGTGCAGTGGAAATGAATCCAACTAAGAACCATGAGGTTTCAGGTTTGATCCCTGGCTTTTCTCAGTGGGCTAAGGATCCAGCATTGCCATGAGCTGTGGTGGAGTTCGCAGATGCGGCTCAGATCTGGCATTGCTGGGGTTGTGGTGTAGCCCCACCTCCAATTAGACTCCTAGCTTGGGAACCTCCACATGCTGCAAGAGTGGCCATAAAAAAGCAAAATAACAACAACAACAACAACAACAACAACAACAACAACAACAAAAACTATTCAAATAGGACAAGCTGTCTTTTATATATATATATATAATATATATATATATTTTACAGCTGCACCCCCAGCATATGGAGATTCTCAGACTAGGGGTCCAATCAGAGCTGCAGCCACAGCCACAGCAATGCAGATCCAAGCCATGTCTGTGACCTACACCACAGCTCAGGGCAATGCCATATCCTTAACCCACTGAGTGAGGCTCCAACCACTAGGGATCCAACCCATGTACTCATGGATGTTAATTGGGTTTGCTAAATGCTGAGGCATGATGGGAACTCCTCATTTTGATTTTTAAATTCTCATTTGTCTCAGAAGAAACACCTCCTACTGTAATATCAGATACCTGTTAATTAGAAATGCATGGTAATCTGTATTATTATTGTTCCCAGCTAACTCTTATGTTTTAACTAAAATGTCAATGAATTTGGGTACAATTTTTAAAAGACTTCCATTTTTAGAAAATCTTGGCACTGTTATTTTTTTATTATTCTGAGCTTAATATTATTATGAACACAAGTTATTTATGAATAATGTGAACATTATACTTCTGAAAAAAATTTTGAATATAGTAGACTCTCTTGGAATTGCCAGATAAGACCTAAACTCAAAATGGATTATTAGGAAATTATATGTTGATTAGCAAATAACATGAAAATGCCCTTAGCCACTGATACAGTGAAATTGTAACAAAAATTTAAATAACCTGTTGGTTGAAATGAAATTCAGGCTTGCACACAAAAATCTGATAAATTCTCTCTGACTAATAAAAATCAACTTCAGATTATTTTTAAAGAAAATTCTGGGAGTTCCCATCATGGCTCAGTGTTTAACAAATCTGACTAGCATCCATGAGGATGCAGGTTCGATCCCTGGCCTTGCTCAGTGGGTTACGGATCTGGTGTTGCCATGAGCTGAAGTATAGGTCACAGAAGCAGCCCAGATCCTGATTTGCTGGCCGGCAGCTACAGCTCCGATTCGACCCCTCACCTGGTAATGTCTATGTGCCACAGGTGTGGCCCTAAAATAAATAAATAAATAAATAAATAATAAATAATCTTTAAAAAGAAAATTCTGGCCTTCCTTCAGATGTTGGTTCCACTCAGGTAGCTTTTAACTCTATGGACTGAACCAGGACTTTCCCTTCTAATAAAAAGGGCCAGAGTGGAATGAGAAACTATGTCCACACCACATTTAATTACTCTGTCAAACCACTTCTCTTGTACTCCATAGATGGGTCAACTAAAAGGAAGACTGCCAAAATTTTTAATCTTCAACTCTAGTAAGTGAAGACTCCTAGATGAAACAAAAATCCTCCAACTTTCTGTTATTGCAAAGAGGCAGGACTTTGGGGGAAAATGTTGTTATACATTTAAGTGTCTTAGGGCACCTTTGGCCCCCTAACCAATCATTCCAACATCCTCCATGTTCTCAACGAAGAGGCTCCAAAGAACTACAGGGACCCAGTACTCAATAATGAGGTTCCAAGGAACTACAGGGGCCCAATCTCCTTCTTAATCTGCTTGAACAAACATTTCTCCAGACTGGGGGGAAATCTCTTCTAGTTCTAAATGACACCAGAGCCACATTTTTTGTGTTCAACCTTACCACTACAAAAGAGCCACTGCCGTGGAGTACTAAAACACTTCAAATAGTGGAGAATCTCTAATGAACCCCAAGAGGCTCCTGTCACTGAATGTATTCCCTTTTATTGAAGCCATTTGAGAGACACACACCCTCTTCTCCTTAGTTCCTCCATCCCTACCCATTTATCAGGCTGAGACTTCTTACAGGAGTATAATGCTCGGATTTCCTTCTCACAAAAGGGAAAAATAATTCTAGAATTTGACAGTACTCATCAAAGTAACCAACCAAGTTAATTAAATGACAACTCAACATTTTTTATTGGTTCCATCTCTGATGGTTATAGAGCTGATTCTGGGAACACTGATCATTTGTCTCTATTGAATCCACTACCACCCACCCATGGGCAAAATCTTCAACTGATGGTAAAATTCACAGTGAATCTCAAATTATGATACAAATAGGTCCTTCAAAACACCTTCTCAGAATTAAACAACACTCAAAGGTTAAAAAAAAAAGCTCATCAAGGTGTAAAGCCCATAATAGATGATTACATGGTTTAAAGCTTCATCATCCCTTGTATTAGCTCCTATAACACCTTCACTTTGCCAGTGAAAAAATCTAAAGGCCAAGGGTGGAGGTTTGTCCAGGACCTCTAAACCATAAACAACATTGTTATCATCCTGTTTTTCCTACCCTTACGTGTTACTAACTTCCATTCCCACTGGAAGTAAATTTTTACTTTAATTGATTTATGCAGCACAGTCTTGAGTATTCTGGTTGATGAAGACAACCAATAGCTTTCTGCATTTATCTGTGAAGAAAAACAATTCACCTTGACAGTAATACCACAGGGTTTTACTGAGTGTCTTTATTTTTCCAAAATCCTGATGGCTGATCTGGATTATGTAAAGTTCCCTAGAGGTTCTACTTTGTTGCACTATGTGGATGATTTATTTCTTTGCTCTCCTTTTCAATCCAGCTCACAGAAAGATAGCTCCACTTGCTAAAGCTTTCAGTCTTAAAGGGATATAAGGTCACCAAAGAAAAGGGGTGGTTTGTCCAAACCGGGGTTTGATGTTCAGCTCAACTGTTACCCTAACAAGGGCTACACTTAGATCCAGATAGACTTCATGCTGTCCTAAGTTTCCCCAAATCCAAAACTAAGTGCTAACAACAAGGGCTATTTGGTTAATGCTGGAATTGGATTTCAAATTTCTCTTTTATGGCCAAATCACTGTATGTTTTAATAAATGGTAACAACCCCACCCTAATTTTATGGGAAGAATAGGACATAGTTTTCAGGTCCTTAAAGGAAGTTTGAGGAACACACCTGCCCTTGGGCATCCCAGTTATCAGATTCTTTTTTCCTTTTTATATATGAAAAGGAAGGGGATGCCCTTGCAGCACTCACTCAAAAACAGGGGCCCATCATCAATCCATAACGTGTTATAGCCAGAAGTAAACCTGAGGGACAGGAATACCCCCCTTGCCTTAGAGCCATCATGGCCAATACTCTTTCAGTTAACACCAATGAGAAAATTAGTCTGTGATCTCCATACAACTGCTTACTGCTGACATGACATCTCTTGATTCCTTGTAATGACCTATGAGAAGCCCCTGCGGGTAATGCTGAATCCTCGTGCCTCACTGATGTTCTTACTTAAAAGGAGACAATGGCAAATATTGTGCTGGGCATGCTATTACAACTGCTTTTGATGTTGTTGAGGCAGCATTTTTCTCTGCTGCATTTTCCCCCAACAAGCTAAATTAAATATACACACTTACATGAGCTTGTACTTGGATCAAAGACGAAACTACCAATATTTATCCTGATGGTAGATATGCTTTCATAGTAACTCATGATTTTTGAAGTCCCCACTGTGTTACAGTGGAAAAGAATCTGACTAGGAATCATGAGGTTGAGGGTTCGATCCCTGGCCTCGTTCAGTGGGTTAAGGATCTGGCATTGCTGTGAGATGTGGTGTAGGTCACAGATGGGGCTCGGATCCCCCTTTGCTGTGGCTGTGGCACAGGCCAGCAGCTACAGCTCTGATTCAAGTCCTAGCTTGGGAACATCCATATGCCATGGGTACAGTCCTAAAAAGGCCAAAAAAAAAAAAAGTTTCCAGAGCATTCTAAACTTGACTCTGGATGCTAAGGGAAATCACTTTGTTGATACTTCCCCAAGGAGTCCTGCCTATAAAGAGACCAACAGCGGCCAGACTTCTCTTATGGTGCAAAGAGATAGTTCTCCAAAAGATAACTTAGAAAAAAGTGGCTAGAAAAGCCCAACAATTAGCATATAAAGATGGGGGAGGATTGGAAATTCAACAATTGTTTATTTGATAAAAAGATAAAGCTCTGGTTTGGACAAAATAAAAACCCAATCCTACAGAGATTCTAAAATATCCACTTCTCACCACTGTATGTGTATTAAACCATTAAATGAGAAAATGAGCATTCATGAATCAATATTGTGGCACATCATGAGATCATGAGCAAGGCCACAAAAAGAGCCTATGTCACCTGTCCCACTTGTCAGAAATACAACCCAGAGAAGCCTACTTCTTTTGCTCTTGGACTTTTAAAACTGCCTACTGGACCATTTGAGGTATAGCAAGTGGATTTCATACATTGTCCTCTGTCTCATGGTATAAGTATATTTTAGTCATAGTCTGTTATGTTTCTATACTGGACTGAAGCTTTCCCTTGCACACAGGACACTGCCTCTTTTTTGGCTAAAGTCCTTTTGTGAGATTACCCTTACCTGGAGAATTCCTTTCAAATCTCTCAGTGTTGGAGAAACCCCTTTCACTGGCCAGCTGTTTGGGCTGTTAGGCCAGTTTTATAACACTTTCACTGTATTTATCACCCTCAATCTTCTGGTTCAATCAGATCCACAGATGGCATTGCTATGACACATTTGGTAAGTTTTGTAGAGGCCATCCAATTACCTTGGCATGTATTTTGGTCCTGCTAAGTCTCAGAGCCTCTTCTTTTAGAACTCAAATTCTCACTCTATGAAATAGTCACAGGATGCCCTATGACAAGAACTTGGCTCCTGTTTCTTTTGGTAGAAGCAGAGATACTCTATCTGATTGAGATACACAACTAATAGAAGGAAAGATACTCCAAAATTCAAAGGCCTAAGAGCTTCTACTAAAAACAACCAAGATCTGGTAAAGCAATCTTTTCACAATGCACTCTTGGGAGATGAAGATCTTAATTATTGCACCTGCAACTTGGAGATTTCATCTATTGAAAAAGACACCTCCAGAAGAAGGTTCTTTGACCTTGCTGGGGAGGCCCTTATCAGCTACTGCTTTCCAATTTGTGTCACCAAACTCCAAGGAATAGACTCTTGGATTTACATGATAGACTTAAAAGAAAGTACCAAACATGGGCTGGACCTGTACATTATCTGATGCCCTGAAAGTAAGATTTCCCAGGATTGAAGCAGACAACATCTGAGGAGACAGTCTTTCCAAGATATATGGACCTGGTCTGTTAGAATTTTGTCACCAAACCTTTGAGAGTGACATAATGCTTCAGGTGATCTTCCAAGTCTGTGACCTTGTTAACACATGAACTTTAGATAAAAAGTGCCTGAGAATTCTTCCTCCTACCCCTCCTTGTTACTTGAATGTGACCTCAAGAGATTTTCAATCTGTGCATTTTCCCTCTTACATGAGATATTATACTCAGGAAAGTTTCTTCCTGGCATTGAGGGACAAATATCCACTGAATCCGGAAAACATTATCAGTGATGCTTTCAGAGAAAGATCTTGATCAAAGGGGGAAAATGTAAAAAATTCATAAACATATAGGTTCACCACGCCATATCTTAGATTCCACATATAAGTGATATCATATGGTTATCTTTCTCTTTCTGACTTACTTCACTTAGTACAAGAATCTCTAGCTGCATCCATGTGCTAAAAATGGCATTATTTTCTTCTTTGGGGTGCTAGAACATGACGGAAGATAACATGAGAAAAATAATATATATAAATATATATCTGTATATCCCAGTCACTATACTATACAGCAGACATTGACACAACACTGTAAATCAACTATACACTAGTAAAAATAAAATTTAAAAAAAATCTTAAATCTCAGTGAAATAAAGTTGGGAGACCAGAAGAGAGAGCTCTCATGCCCTGAAACAAGCACAAGACCAACATAAAGAATAAGGACTCCTCTTCTTTCCAGGCAAGGACAAGCTTCAAGCTTGTGAATTTTTTATAATTGTAAGTTCTCTAATGGAGTCAGAAACAACTGGGCCCTCTGCTAGTTGTAGGAGTTGCCATTACTCACATAATGATCAAGTTCAGTTACTTGGTTTTCCAAAGCTTGCCTTCAGTGGAAACTTCACATGAAGTGATTTCATTATTAGGTACATGTGAACAAAGTCCTTATCTTGTCTTCTATTATGTGTGTCTGGTGAGTGTCTGGCACAGAATAGACATTGATAAAGACTTATGGAATGGATGAATATATTATTTCTCCCTCATCCATATTTTTCCATTGAATTCTATTCTTCACCCTCTCCTAAATGTCTCTATTTTCTTCCCTGCCTGGTTAGATAACTTTCTCTGCCTTAGTTGACCATGGATCTGGAATCAATATTCCACTATGTGTTGTAGCTATTTTTTAAAGATCAAAGTTCAATGGTTTCCGCTTAAGAAAAAAAGTGAATCAATTTTATTTTTCTTCCTCCATCTCCAAACACATAAATTAATGGTTTCCCTTCTGCTGAGTGTCTTGTTGCAAAATTTTTTGGTTTGTATATGAACTTCCATAGAATAAAATCCCATATCTTTACACTACATCCTGTTATTTTAGAAGAAGAAAAATTTTGGAGGAAAAGATCCTGTATCTAATATCTCTTTCTTGAAGGACAATAGTAGATTTCTGTGGAAAGAGAATGGACTTATGAATTGAGCGGTACAATTGACCATCTCAACACATTTATATGCCATGAGTTCCAAAATAAATCCTTGTACCATATTTCATATGCAGGGTTTGGTGTCATATAGTAATGAATTCAAATATTGAACCCATTTCCTTACTAACTATAAAATTTTGAGCAACTTTTTTAGCTTCTCCAAATTTCAGTTCTCTCCTCTTCAAGGGGGATTTTGGAGGATTTAGTGAGTTAACACACATAAGGCACCCTGTACAGCTAGCACATAGTAGGAGCTCAATGAGATTGGGTTCCCAACTATTTGATATACCTCAGGCCAAAGAGATTCTTTGTAAAAGTGGAAAAAAGTAAATGTGAGTATATGCATATATACTTATTACATATGAATATGTATATTATATACATATATATGTAATCTTGCTTTCTTCTATAGATGTTTATCTTATCCTTTGTGTTCCACTGCTCTCCTGAGTTTCTACCAGAAGAGAGTTTGATGAGCCTTGGGTGATTGGAGGAGCTGGCCATTGGGATAGAGCTTAATAAGCATTGTCTTCAGAGCATTTTTATGAGTATGTGTTCTCCATTCCACCCCAGAGATCAATTAACTATAAATCTGTGAAATTTGGGTGATACACTCTTTTCTCTTTCCAAAAAAAAAAAAAAAAAAAGTCCCTCCAGGGCAAATGTAAAACATCTCCAAGGAGAGAGAGAAACCCTTCTTACACATTTACCCCCAATGCCAGCTTTTAAACACTTTCAAAATGACCCTAAATGCAGATATTAGTTGATACCAGAAGAGTGTCTTAAAGGTTACTTCCACGCCCTCTGCTCCCTGTACATCTTTCCTTCTACTCTTCTGCCCACAAACACAGATTCTATGCAACACATGGATAGTTTTATCTTTGGCAAACAAACCAGCCTCAAGCTTGCTCTTCAAACATTCTTGCCCTTTGGAGACTGGAAGCTATTCCTGAAGCATGATTAGACTCCTTGCAAAGTAGAACTCAAGACAAGTGTCAGCCAAATGACAGACAGAACAAGAGGGAGGGGTGAGTACAGTTATTCATTTTCTACTTTTTGTCTTCATGCCCATATTAATCTTACCTTATAGAGCACCCTAGATCTACAAGCCTATTCAGATGAGTAAAGAGTTTTTTGGCTTTCCATTTTTCCCCCTGTTCCTCTCAATTCTACCTGTCCTTCCCCAAATGCAGCCCCAATCTTGGTTCACCCTACTGCTACTTTGATGGGCCTCTTGAACCATTGAATCTTTGCAACTAGGAGGAGAATTAAGACATTAAATATCTGAAGGAATTGCTATGCCCTTGAACACAGCCCCAATTATGTCTAAGTAGTCTGGAAAGCAATTTGGAAGGGATGCCATAGGGACAGACTTTTAAGTAGATTTTTCAAACACCACAGGGACCTCTAATCCCTGAAGCCCTTCTTCTGTTTTCTGACTGATAGTTTGAATTTTTCCATCTGAATCTTAAATTTTGGATTAGTGTTTTCGTGCCTTTTGAATTATCCCACCTTACATCGCAAGGGACTCACCCAGTATCAATCATCTGTACATTCAGATCATAGACAGACCTAGAAAATCAAGACCTCGAGGGCAGTGGATCTTGCCCAGTGAGAGAAGGAGGCATCATGAAGTCAAGAACAGTGGGAAAATCACAGAAAACCACAGTTTGGATGAAGTTCTCTTTGTCATTATTATTATTTTTTTTACTTTCATTCCCAGCTACACCCATTATGCTCAGATTAGGCATATGTGGTTATAAAATTTAACACTTTCTTACACATCTTTCATAAACAATGAGTTATCAATCAACTCTACCAGGCCCCATCAATTCCTGAGTCTTTCACATGCTAGGTTTTTAATGGTACGGCATTATTATGTCTTCACTTTGACCTTGAAGGCTAGTGTTATTCATGAAGATGCAGTTCCAGCATCTATGAATCCAACAAAGTCACTGAGCCCCTCCCTCAAACTCTCTTTCTTCAGCCCTGTAAAGGAGGCCTGGAGTTGATTATACCTGTAACACAGGATTGTAAGGAATCCAGAGTCTGCTGGACGTGTGAAGGAGATTTCCTTTCTCCCATGGGGAAAGAAACACCTCTTTGTGAGTAGAGTTCAGTAATATAAAGTGCTTGATACTGTTATATGTACATACTGTTTTAAGATACCTTCCAGGGAGTTCCCTGGTGGTCTAGAGGTTAGGATTGAGCACTTTCACTGCTGTGACCCAGGTTCAGTTCCTGGTTTAGAATACTAAACTGACATCCCACATCAAGCCAGCAAGAACACCCTGGCTAAAACGTGTATATAAAGATCTCTGGAGTTTCGTGGTGGCCTAGTGGTTAAGGATCCAGTGCTGTCACTGCTGTGGCTCAGGTTTGATCCCTGGTCCAGGAACTTCCACATGTCACAGGTCCTGCCAAATATATATGTATATATCTTCCATTTACCTTCCAATGTTCTAGAATCACATTCAGGTCATCCATATGTGAGAATAAAACCTGGATAAGCTGTTCTTCTTGTTTCAAATTGCCTGGCTTCATTTTCTGTTTCTGATGATGGGAAATTTCATGCTTAAATAGGAAAGTTTTCCCACATAATGGCAACATTCAAAACCAGACTTTCATTTGACACTTCAACCCCAAGAGATTATTAAATTCTTCAACCTCACCCCCAGGCACTTCTTATAAACTTATACAGTTAATCAGTGAACTCCTTATTTCTGTAAGAAAAGCACACTTTCACCTATCACATGACAAGAAGTATTTCCCAAAAAAGGCTCTATTCCATAAAATAATTCTTCAAGGGATAGTTGTTGGTGAATCACAAACATAGTGCCAACTTATGAAGCAAACATTGTATCTTGGTACCCAGGAACTTTTCCCACATTGTCTTATGTGACCCTTAAATGATTCTATTAAATGGTCACTGTTATCCTCATTTCAGAAATATGAGAAACCGAGGCTCAGAACAGGCAAATGAGTTGCTCAGAACAAGCAAATGAGTTGCTCAAATCTGGCAAGTGGCAGAGTCAGAATTTGAACCAGCCTTGTCCTGAAGCATTTCCAGAATCAAAACCATTGTATTATCCCACTCCCTTTCTCCTCACTTGAACAGGTACCCCCAAATAACCTGAACCACATTATAGTCTGCAAGTCCCTACCTTGTTAAATGGCTGGCCCTGCTTTGAATGGGCCGAGGGCTCCAGCAGAGCTGTTTTTGTTTGGCCCCTAATTTCTCCATGTGGCTGTCTACCTGCAGTAGATGATCCCAAACTTTTTTGTTGGTCCTGTTCTTTTCTTCAAGGGGAAAGAATCCTCTCCTGATACTCAGAACTCTACACAGATTTCACCAACAGATGCATAACCTCTGAACACAAGACAAGGCTAAAAACCACATGGGTAAGATTGGAATTGTGACAAATCTCCTAAATTGCACAAGTCATGGGGTGATGATGACTAAAATTAGATTCATATTGTCTCACTGTCCAAATTTGAAGGGTTTCATGCTGAAAAAAGTCTGCAGCAGGAGCTATTGAGAGGGAGGAAGGTGGACTCCAATGCTAAGGGGCTCTCTCTGTGCAAGTTCCAAGAAGAAAGTTAAGAAGGTCGATAAGACCTTGATTGGCAATGGGTAGATATGCACTGATTTATGAAAAACTAGGGGTATTAAAATGAGGTAGCTCTCCTCAATCAAGCAAAAAAAAATCAGAGCAAATAGAGAAAGGGTTACTTCTCAAATTGTGAAGTTACTGACTTGGAATAATATTTATAATATATGTAACTCATAGAGAGTCTGTGTACTATAATGCAAACACCCATATATATAGACATATACTTGCATATGAAAGGAATACACTAAAGGTTAAGAGCTATTATTTCAGGAGATGGAATGTCATTTCCAGTTTCAAGGTTTTTTTGTGTATTGCTCAGGAGATTCACATGATTTTTAGGTTTAGTATCTAGCAATTTTTCTCTGATCAAATTATCTTACCGTTCTCACCTATTGCTTTAAAATTCATAAAATAACATTTTCTTTTTGAAAAAGAAATGAAATTTGTGGCACTTACTGTATTTTAAGAGGTAGGTAGAATAGGCTGAAAAGATAGCTTAAAAAGTACTTTTGTTGATTTCCAAATTGGTTAATACCTAAAGAAGGATATAGGTAATATCCAAACATTTAAGGGTCATTCATCATGAGCCACCAAGTCCTCTGAGCACTTTTCCTGGTGCCTTTGCAGAGATGGAACCTCAGCTTGAGAGACTGGCTGGCAGCAGACTTCTTCTCTGATTTATGTGGACTGAGACTTCATGGGACATTGAGTGATGGGAATTTTTACAGATGTGGATTAAATGGAATCAAATTCCTGACCTCAAAGGATGCTTCATACATTGAGAATTCTAAGAATTTGATTGAGAATAGTTTGGTAATTTAGGTTTTTAACAACAGCAACAACAAACACTTGTAGAGTGCTTACTAAGGGCCAGGAATGTCCTAAAGAAGATCGGAAAGATGATAGAGGAAGTTGTCATTGTAGCTCAGTGGAAATGAATCCAACTAGGAACCATGAGGATGCAGGTTCGATCCCTGGCCTCACTCAGAATGTTATGGATCTGGTGTTGCCATGAGCTGTGGTGAAGGTCACAGACATGGCTCGAAACCTGCGTTACTGTGGCTGTGGTGTAGGCCAGCAGCTGTGGCTCCAATTCAACCCCTAGGTTGGGAACCTCTATATGCCACAGGTGAGACCCAAAAAAACAAAAAGGAAAGAAAGAAAAGAAAGGAAAAAAGAAAGATGATACATAGATAGATAGATAGATAGATAGATAGATAGATAGATAGATAGATAGATAGATAGATAGATAATGGTATCCAGAGCATGGTAGATAGATGGATCCTAATAACAAAGTAAGTGCTATTATTATATCTAATTTTACAGAGAGTCAGAGCAAATACAAGTGACCTGTGGAAGATCGCTCAGGTCACACACCTGTGGAAGATCAAACATCTATTAAATGGTAAAGCTGGGAACTGAACCCAGGCAGCCCAAATCTAGAGCCTACATTCTTTTTTTTAACATGCCAAATCAGATCTTTAATTCTTTTTCTTTTTTTTACATGTTCTTATTGAAGTATAGTTGATTTGCAACATTGTTCCAATTTCTGCAGTACAGTTAAGTGACCCAGTCATACATATACATACATTCATATTCTCTTTTATCATAGTCTACAAAGCCTACATTCTTTACAACTAAATAGCTTCAAGAGCTCAGACTGAAGACAAATTTGAGACTAGAGCCACGTTAGTATGTTCCGAGCTAATATTTGACAATTAAGAGCATTTCTATACACATCTGGCCTAATCATTTGGATTAAGAATCCAATGTCTGATTGATTGTTTCTCAACTACCCAGGTAAACCCCATCCTTCTCTGTTCCAATATTGAAACTTTGTTGAAATGTGAATAAAGTTAGATAGTAGTTATTTCAGGGCAGGATATGATTAATCTAGGACACAAAATGGTCCTAATAGGAACTTTCACTACTGACTCACTATGTGGCTGTCACTTTATACACTTTGCTTTATTTAATTTTAAAACCAATATGTGACATTAAGTACTGTCACCCTTTTTAAAGATAGAGAAATTGAAACCTAGAGATGTTAGGTCACTCATCCAAAGTGACCCAGGTACTCAATGGTGGAGGCAGGGGTTAATCACACAGAGTCTGAATCCAAAGTTTAAGCTCATATCAACCACTCCATGCAATTTTAAAAAGCAAATACTTGGCATTCCTGGTGTGGTTCAGTGAGTTAAGAACCCAACATAGTGTCAATGAGGATACAGGTTTGATCTCTGGTCTTGCTCAATGGGTTAAGGATCTGGCATTGCCACAAGCTGCAGCATAGGTTGCAGATGCAGCTCAGATCCCACATTGCTGTGACTGTGGCATAGCCCAGCAGCTGCAGACCCAATTCGACCCCTAGCCCAAGAACTTCAATATGCCATAAGTGCAACCCTAAAAATAAATAACAATAATAATAACAAATAAAAAGCAAATGCTAGACATTTGTCTTCTGAGGGAAAGAGAGAGAATCTTTGCACAAAGTTATAACTGTCTGTAATACTCTACCCTTCCTCTCATGCATTTAATAATTATTTGCTGACATCACCTGTACTGTGGATTATCACCATTATCCCAGGTCTGCACCTTATCCTTGTGGTCCATGGGAAACATGTCCGCAACTAAGTCTTGGGACAGCTCATCTATGACCATGTTCATCCTTCTGGGATTTTCAGACCATCCAGGACTCCAAGTCCCCCTCTTTGCGACCTTCCTGGGCCTCTATCTCATGACCCTGGCCTGGAATCTGGCCCTCATTCTTCTGATCAGAGGTGACACCCGACTACACACACCCATGTACTTCTTCCTCAGCAACCTCTCCTTCACTGATATTTGCTACTCTTCTGCAGTGGCTCCCAAGATGCTCACTGACTTCTTCCGGAAGCAGAAGACCATATCATTCTTGGACTGTGCCACCCAGTTCTTTTTCTTTGTTGGCATGGGTCTCACCGAGTGCTTCCTCTTGACTGCAATGGCATATGACCGCTATGCAGCCATCTATACCACCATCACGTCCCAGGGCCTCTGCATACGCATGGTGGTTGGGGCTTATGCTGGTGGTTTCTTAAGCTCCCTGGTCCAGGCCAGCTCCCTATTTCAGCTTCATTTCTGTGGACCCAACATCATCAACCATTTCTTCTGTGACCTCCCACCAGTCCTGGCACTTTCTTGCTCTGACACCTTCCTCAGTCAAGTAGTGGATTTCCTTGTGGCAGTCACCATGGGGGGGCACATCCTTCCTCATCCTCCTCATCTCCTACAGTTACATAGTGGCTGCCGTTCTGAAGATCCGCTCAGTGGAAGGCCGAAGGAAAGCCTTCAACACCTGTGCCTCACACCTGATGGTGGTGACTCTGCTGTTTGGGATGGCCCTTTTCATGTACCTGCGACCCAGCTCCAGCTACTCCCTGGGCAGAGACAAGGTAGTGTCTGTGTTCTATTCGCTAGTGATTCCCATGCTGAACCCGCTCATTTACAGTTTGAGGAACAAAGAGATCAAAGAAGCCCTGTGGAAGGTGTTGGAGAAGAGGAAGCTGTTTTCCTAATTCACAATTGAAAACATATTTCTCTAAACTGCCAGGGACTTACATGAGCCATGGCACCCATCTCCACCTCTGGCTTAGCTAAGTGATATGTTGTGTGTACATTTGGACAGTGGAGGGTCCTCCTGCCATAATTTTCTGATGATTTTTCATGGTCATTGTCTACTGATCCCACCACGGATAGTTAAGAAGAGAGTATTTCAGCAAAAAAAAAAAAAAAAAAGTTCCCAAGGATAGCCTATTTTCACAATCGGTATTATAAAAATCACTATTTATTGGGTTCTTACTATGTACCAGGCACAAAAGTTATTTAAATAAGTACTCATTGCATCAGAGTTTCTGTGTGGCTCATCAGGTTAAGGATCCAGCATGGTCTCTGCTGTGGCACAGGTTCAGTCCCTGGCCCAGGAACTTCAGCATGCCACAGGTGCAGCCAAAAATAAAATATTCATTGTAGTGCTACAATCCACATAGCACTATCCTTTTGTTACAAATGAAGAAATGAGATCCCAACAAGGAAAACTGACATGCCCAGGGTGATATAGAAACTAAGGGGCAGAACTCCCATTCAAACCTTTTTCTTCCTGACTCCAGAGCCCATGCTCTACCTCAATGTTGCCTTCCACATTCAACAACAAAGAGCTCTGAAGTTGTACAAGTGTATAGCTCCTACTACCAGCATATGGAAGAAACTAAAAAGATACACTATGTGTAGGAGTTCACTTGTGGCTCAGAGGGTTAAAGATCTGGCATTGTCACTGCAGTGGCTGGGATCACTCTTGTGCGGTGGGTTCAATCCCTGACCTGGAAACTTCCAAAAAAAAAATACACTATGTGTATTTGAGATAACTTACAAAACAAGACGCCTACTCCATTAAACACTCTTTCCAAGCCGCTGGCCCCCTATTGTGGTGACAGAATAATTTGTTAAGCAAACACTAAAAGACATGATGTCTTGCTGCCATTTCTATCTCACCTGTGGAGAGACCTGGAAAATTTGAACCCAGTAGTAGCACATCAGTACTCTTCTCTTCTCAGTCACCGAAACTGCCTTTTTTTTCAGTATTTCCTTGATCTCAATCCTGTCATTCCTTCACCACCACAGGACTTCAACTCACAGCTCTGTTTTCCTTTAGATGACCACACTCGGAGTTCCTCCTGCTCTCTTCTCTTTGAACCTATTCCTCTCATCAGTTGTTTCACTGAATGGATTATCTCTTGCAGCCCACGTTCAATATGATTTGCCTTTATCTCAAAGAGGCATATCCCAGGCTGTTGTTCCCTCTTCACAGAGGACACTTACTATGGACTTGTCTGGGACAACCACCTCTGCTGATAAATTCCTCTCATTCCTTTGTGGTTCTGTCCTCTTCCTTCTGTTGGATATAGGATATGGATTTGGCTTTATGTCATTATTCCTATAAGTGAGTTAACTGTTTCCTTCATATCTGGAAGAGCATAAATGATGCACATGGTAAAGGAGAAATCTTGGTCTCAGGTATCCTGGATTCCTTGGTGTCCTAAATTCATTCTTGTTCAAGGTCAAGCAAACTTAAAAGGACCCATACAAATAATACTGAATGTATTATCCAATGAGTAACTTTTCCTGAAATTCCTTTATCAGTTGCCTCTATGATATTAGGACCTATGTGGCACTGTATTGGAAATTCCAGGAGTCAGTTTTACTAATGGATGCTATGCCCATGACGATTCTTGTTTTATGCTTCCTCAGCTGGCTGAGTACCCAAGGAAGCTTTGGGGATTATTTCAGATGTAATATGTATTGGGAGGGACAGCTGACCAAGCAAAGCAGATTTAGAGACATGGGAATAGATTATTCCTTTGAGGTTTTGAGTTGCTCTGCTAGAATTCTGGTCTCTTTCAATCCAAATGAATAATTCTGAGTAAGCAAAATTATTTTTTTCTCCTAAAGGAAGTGATTCAATTTACAAAAATTATGGAATGAGTTTACCTTAAAGGAAATCTACACATTATTCAATATCAACTCATTTTACCTTCTTCTCCTTCTTTAAGTTAAAACACACACAGGAATTCCCACGTGGTTCAGTGGGTTAAGGATCCAACATTCTTACTATTGTGGCTCTGGTTACAGCTGTGGTGTGGATTTAATCCCTGACCCAGGAATATCTGCATGCCATGAGTTCAGCCAAGAGAAAAAAGAAAAAAAAAAACAAAAATAACCACAACATACATTTTTTGCTCTTCCTCATCTGATTTATTTGACAACCCATCTCAGTTCATGTACCATAGACTTTCCACCTGACCTCGCGAGAGAGTTCTTCATAGAAGCAGAATAAAATGTGGCCTCTACATAGTTAAACCTGCAGAATCTGAGTCTATGAGTTTATGGTCACTGCTGTAACTAAGGACCACAAGATAAGTGGCTTAAAGTAATATAAATGCATTTTCTCACAGTTCTGTAGGTTAGAAGTTTGACAGGGGTCTTGATGGGCTGAAATCAAGGTATCAGCTGGGTTGCCTTCCTTTCTGGAGGTTTTCAGACAGGATCCATTTCCTTGGTTTTCCAGCTTCTAGAGACCACCCAGGGTCCTTGGTCCACAGTCCCATTCCTCCATCTTCAAAGCCAGCAATGTCACCTCCACATTTGCCTGAGAAACATTGTCTGCATTTAAAAACTCATGTGATTACACTGGGCCCATCTGGATAATCCAAGATAATCTCCCCATCTCCAGACTTGTAACTCAATCACATCTAAAAAAATCTTTTGGCCTGAGAGGTAATCTATTTGCAGATTCCAGGAATCAGATCCTAGGCATCTTTTTTTTTTGCAGGGGCAGGGGGGCACCTTTCTGCCTCCTTAGCTCTTTTAACAATTGTGAATTTATTGATTTGAGTTGATGAGGCTAGCTCTCAAGATCATTCATGAGTTGGAGTTTCCATTGTGGCTCATCAGAAACAAACCAGACTAGCATCCATGAGGATGAGGGTTCAATCCCTGGCCTCACTCACTGGGTTAAGGATCTGACATTTCCATGTTCTGTGGTGTAGGTTGCAGACATGGCTCAGATCCGGCATAGCTGCAGCTGTGGCATAGGCCAGCAGATGCAGCTCCAATTTGACCCCCAGCCTGGGAACTTCTATATGCCACAGATGCAGCCCTAAAAAGAAAAAAAAAAGTCTTTTTTTTTAAAAAGAAGAACATTCATGAGCTCCCCAATTGCCTCCAAGTTAAAGTCTGTAACAGGTACCACAAAGTCCTTTTTGCTTTTTGCTATACCTCTCCAACCCTTCACTCCTTAGTACTGTGGGATTTGGGCAGCATGCTATCCAGTGGATTTTTTTCCCCTCAAGCTCTTTGCACAAGGAGTTTACTCTTCTCTCCATCCCTACTCTTTTTACCTGACTGATGGCTTCTCAACCTCCAGATCTCTGCTCAGACAGCACCTCCTCCATAAACATTTGCCCACACCATATTTCCGAAAAAAAAAACCTTCATTCCAAAAGATATATGCACCCCTATGTTCATTGCAGAACTATTCACAATAGCCAAGACATGGACAAAAACTAAATGTCCATAGGCAGATGAATGGATTAAGAAGATGTTGTATGTATATGTCATGAAATACTAGTCAGCCACAACAAAAGAACAAAATGGTGTCATTTGCAGCAACATGGATGCTACTGGGGATTCTTATGCTAGGGGGTTAGGTCAGAAAGAGAAAGACAAATACTAGAAGATACCATTTACACATGGAATCTAGAATATGGCACAGATGACCCTGTCTGCAAAATAGAGGCACATCATGGATGTGAAAAGTGGGCTTGTCATCACCAGTGGGGAAGGGGGGAGGAATTGGGATTGATGGGGAGTTTGAGGTTGGTAGATGCAAACTATTACATTCAGAATGGATAGGCAATGATGTCCTGCTGTACAGCACAGGGAACTATATCCAATATCTTGGGACAGAACATGATGGAAGATAGTATAAGAAAAAGAATATATGTATACATATATATGTATGTATGACTGGGTCCCTACGTGATACAGCAGAAATTGATGTGGCACTGTAAATCAACTATATGCTAACTAAAAAAATAAAATGTATATGTAATTTTAAAAAATGATTTGCCCACCTCTTTCCCAAGGCCAAAACATCATGCTTTACCCAGTTGATGCACTAACATTACTGTTTGTAACTCTTCATTCTACAATATTCTTACATGTTCATTTGACAGTATTCTTATGGTAGATTATAACTTCCTTAAGGATAGAGAGTGACTCTTTACTGTTGTTCTTCTAGAATCTAACACAGTGTCTGGCACCTAGTAGGCACATTATACATATTTGTTTAATAAATAAACTATTCAGGAGTTCCTGTTGTGGTGCAGCAGAAATGAATCCGACTAGGAACCATGAGGATGTGGGTTCCATCCCTGGCCTTGCTCAGTGGGTCAGGGATCTAGCATTGCCATGAGCTGTGGTGTAGGTCACAGATGTGGCTAGGATCCCAAGTTGCTGTGGCTGTGATGTAGGCCCACAGCTGTAGCTCTGATTTGACCCCTAGCCTGGGAGCCTCCCTATGCTGCAGATGTGGCCCTAAAAATAAAAATAAAAGCATTCACTCTTCCTAGTAATGTTGGCTTTGTTGAGTATAGTGTTTATATTATTGATGGGTGATAGGTAGGTAAATAAGACTTCTTACAGGTTTGTTTCAATAAAAGAGACTGAACAAAACTAAACTTCGAGTCCTATCTATTATACTCTAAAAAATTAAATTGCTAATCATAACAATTCAAAAAATTGGCAGCACCTGTTACTGTGAATACAATAAACAATTAGAGATATTTAAAAAGAAAAGCAAATACTAGGGTATCTATACAAATAACAAACCCTATACATCAATTCTCAATGGTTTTCTATATTTGTTATCAAATTTGTTTAAAACTTATGCAGAATTGCTTAATTACAGTGATGTATTATCATATTTTTGGCTTTAATGGTCTTGCTCCTTCATCAGATATCAAAGCACCCATTTTCCTAACCTGAGAAATCTCACCTGGATTATGCCTAAGGCAAATATGAGCCTACTCAAGGCTTTTTCACCCTCCTCAGCCTCCTTTCCCTCTAACCTTCAATAAAGGAAAAAGAGACTATTGTATCACAGGAATCCATTGTTTCCAGAACAAAATACTCTGAAGATTAGCTCTCTCCTTCTCTTTTAGAAATCTTCTATCTCTGAAATGTAGCTATTTCTCCTTAGAAATTAGAGGGTGACTTCATCTGGCTAAAGTATACTGATTTTAGAAAATATTTACAAACTAATTTTGTCAGAAACATTTTCTAGGAATTTTCCCTGTGGCTCAGTGGGTTAAGAACCTGACATAGTGCCCATAAGGATGCAGGTTCAATCCCTGACTTCACTCACTGTGTTAAGGATCCAGCATTGCCATGAGCTGCAGTGAGATGGTGAATTGGGCTAGGATACAGCTGCAATCTGACCCCTGGTCTGGGAATTTCCATATGCTGCAGGTACAGCTGTAAAAAGAAAAAAAGAAAAAAAAATTCTAGAACATATTTAAATAAAGTTTTAAAGCAGAGATTAAAAGATTTCCATTTATTTTTATTCTTCCTTATTTTCAAAGTACTTCAAATATGCATGCACTGCCCAAAATAAAGCAAGTTGCAAATAAGTGAGGAGTTATATTCTTTTCAAAAAGTTAAAATGCTACATGGTACTTAGAATATATAGATAAATATATGCGTAGCTTTGGAATAAAAAAGAGCTTTCTAAACTTATGCTAAAAGCAAAACCACAAAGAAAAAGGGCAGGTTTGACTTGCAATAGCGTTAAAATCTGCCTGACAAACAAAACATGAAGAAAATTAAATAACCAAAGTTTAACCAAGATAAATAAGCATACCACATATAGCAGACCATAGTTTCATATTTTGGTTATTTTTTTTATTTTCAGTACTCTAGCAGGTGGATCAAGAAAGATTTTGGTGTGATTTACATCAAAAAGTATTCTGCCTACATTTTCCTCTAAGAATTTTATAGTTTCTGGTCTTATGTTTAGGTTGTTTCTTTCCATTTTATTGAGACATAATTGACATACAGCACCGTATAAGTTTAAGATATACAACATATATTGTCTTGAATTCCATACATTGTGAAATGATTACCCCAATAAGTTTAATTAACATCCATCATTTCCCATGGATTTAAGAAAAAATGTGGGATTTTATGTGATGCGAGCTTTTAGGATCTACTCTCTTAGCATTTTCAGATATATCATAGAGCAGTGTTACCTGTAGTTATCATATTATACATTATATCCCCAGATCCCCAGTACTTCTGTATCTTATAACTGTTAGATTATTCCATTCAATACTCCATTAAATTCCCCTCTGTACTGCTTTTTATATGCAGGTGATTTATCCTTAGAAAAGATATTCTCCATTCCTGCCCTAAATAGTGCTACATTAGGGCACATTTTAATAAAACAAAACTAGGCAATTATAGGAAAAGTCTGTGTATTTTGTGCCCCTTCATCTGAAGGAAATGTCCCACAGTGACGTGAAAAGGGTGTCAGCTCTCCATGTGAGGACTGTGGGGGAAAAGTGTCCCTCTAACGTATGAGTGTTAATGTCCATCAGATAATCTGCCAGTGGGTTGTTTGCAGGATTTACTATATTAACATATGCAAAACACCCAGCAGAGCACTTGGCAAACAATAGAAACTCAGGAATTATGAGATTCTCTATGCTGACAGATTATTTATAAGGAAGTGAAGAGAGCAGAATTGAAGATGACCAAGTATTAATGCTTGTCTGTGCCTTCCAGACCCACCTATGTGTTTTCGTCATGGACCACACAGGAAAAATCCCAAGTTGGATCAACCCTAGGGAATCTCATGGTCTGACCACTGGGATGGAGATCAATTATCTCTGCTTTTAGAAATGTACATGAGGATGTGTCCTTTACACCCCAGAGAGTGATTAATTTATGAAGCTGTGGATTTTGAATTTTGAATATCCTTCCTTAGTGGAAATGTTCAAGTAGTAAATGTAGTGATTCATTTGCAAGGTTATAGAGAATCAGCTCCCCAAATTCATCCCTAATCACAGACTTTCAAAACACTTTCTCTACTGTCCAGAGATGTAGATGATAACAGGCACTAGAAAAGAGACTCTGAGAGGTTACAATCTCCTTTTATCTTCTCACTTCTAGTATCTGCCCACAAACCCACACTTCTGGTACCAGCAGGATGGATGAATAGGCATCAAGTTCTCTGTCAGATTAGAGAGCAATCTGAGGACTGGAAGGAGCTACATGTGCCTAGTTAGACTGTATCCAAAGCAGAATAAATCAAAACATAAAGTAGTTCAAGAACAGACCCACAGGAAGGAGAGGAGGGGATGTGCGCACAGTTGGCATTTCCTCTGTGTGTGTGTTTATGTACTAACCCCTTATAAGACTCTATAGACTCAGCCAGACGTGGGAAGTTCTCTAACATTTCCTCTCCATGCATTACTCCACTTTTTTTCTGCCGTTCTATAAACTCAACCCAAATTCTCCCCTTTTATCTTTGGCTCCTCCAGTGACATCCTCTGATAAGCAACCTGACCCATGTTCAGAACATTGCTGCTAGGAAGGAAAATTTTTAAAGAAAAAGTTTCTGAGGAAGTTGCTTGCTCTTGACCCCTACCTGAAGAATTAGGATGTGGCCTATATTCTAGGTACAAGGGAGCTCCCTAATTTCCAAACTTTCCCTTACATGCATCCTAATGTCTGGGATGCTAAAACTCATCTCTTAGTTTAAGACTTGACCCCTTTTATTTTTTTATTCATTTTTTGCTTTTTAGGGCCACACCCATGGCTAAGGGTCTAATTGGAGCTATTGTGGCAAGCCTATACAACAGCCACAACAATGCCAGATCTGAGCCATATCTGTGACCTACACCACAACTCATGGCCAGCTGGATCCTTAAGCCACTGAGTGAGGCCAGGGATCGAACCTGCAACTTAATGGTTTCTAGTGAGATTCATTTCCGCTGTGCCATGAGGGGAACTCCTCTTTAATTTTTTTTAGAGGCTTGTCCCCTTTTAGAATGCAACCTGTCATTTTGAAAGACGTTACTCTTTAAGTTTCATAGTCCTTTGTACAGTAAGGATCTGAAAGAGAGAGCTAAGCAGGTTTCTAAGCATCTAAGATAAAGAGGCAGCACTAAAAGAGGACAAGGCCCAAACCAGCAGAGGGCGCACTCACAGATCAACTTCGGGAACCTCACAGTCTCATTCAGCTGTGGTTACAGAAACTTGGTTTCAATTTATGCCATTTCACTCTCACAATGGACACCTGTCAAACCAAAACCGGAATCAAAATGGTCAAGCTCAAACTTTGCCACAAGTTTTAAAAACATGTGAAACTAGAAAGAGCTAATTAAATGGGGCAATATGTGTAAAACATTCTGGATCTTGCCCACCAATAAAATCTTATGTGTTTTATTGGTTTTAGTATTATTATCTAAAAAGTAAGATCAATTCCCAAGATGAGTTCCACCACTTCCCCCAACATACATAAAAGAAGTAATGTTTTCTCACTGTCTGCTATTCATGGAACATTGTGCCAGACTCTTCACAGTTGCTCCCTCACAGTTGCTCAAAAATCAGCACAATAACCTGCAAGATGAATATTTTTCAGATGATCAGGTTTTGAGATTCAGATCCAAAAATTGCCGACTCTGACAATTCGTGGATGTCACTTAATGCTCTCTCAACTTTATTCCCTGAATCTACCAAGGTAATACTATTAATTTAAAGTTGATTAATATTTAATGATCACCTCTTTTCCAAAATAGGCATGGGAATTAAATTCTATGCACATAGGTAATTTGTCTAACTTGTGTTATGTTTCCATCTCTGTGTGGTTCTGTATGAAAACTGAATTCTCGGTTTTACAGTAAGGACAGGGCTTTCCCCTCTGTCTCAAGGAAAGAGTCTTCTTCTCCAGGTTCATGGATTTTCTACACCTTTTTTTAAATTTTATGGGGGTACAGTTGATTTACAATGTTGTATTAGCATCATGTCTACAGCAAAGTGGATCAGTTATACATATACGTATATCCATTCTCCCCTCCCATAGGTTATTACAGAACATTGAATAAACACCCCTGAACTATACAGTAGGTCTTTGTTAGTTATCTATTTTACATATAGTGGTGTGTGTATGTTGATCCCATTCTCCCAATTTATCCCTCCCCCCACAAGAATGTCCCCTTTGGTAACCATAAATTTGTTTTCAAATCTATGAGTCTGTTTCTGTTTCATAAGTTATTTTGCATCATTTTTATTAGATTCCACATATAAGTAATATGATATTTGTTTTTCTCTGGCTTACTTCACTTAATATAATAATCTCCATGTCCATCCATGTTGCTGCAAATGGCATTATTTCATTCTTTTTAATGTCCGAGTAATATTCCATTGTATATATGTACCTCCTCTTTTTTTTTTTTCTCTTTTTGCCTTTTCTAGGGCTCCTCCTGAGGCATATGGATGTTCCCAGGATAGGGGTATAATCATAGCTGTAGCTGCTGGCCTATTCCAGAGCCACAGCAACACGGGATCTGAGCCACGTCTGCCACCTACACCACAGCTCACAGCAATGCCAGATCCTTAACCCACTGAGCAAGGCCAGGGATCAAACCTGCGACCTCATGGTTCCTAGTCAGATGCGCTAACCACTGAGCCATGACGGGAACTCCCACATCTTCTTTATTCAATCCTCTCTCAGTAGACATTTAGGTTGTGTCAATGTCTTCGCTATCATGAATAGTGCTGAAATGAACATTGTGGTGCATGTATATTTTGTAATGATGCTTTTCTCCATATATATGCCCAGGTGGGGGATTGTTAGATCATACGGTTGTTCTGTATTTAGTTTTTTAAGGAACCTCCATAACTGTTCTCCATAGTGGTTGTACCCATTTCCTTTCTCACCCACATTGTAGGAAGGAACCCTTTTCTCCACACCCTCTCCAGCATTTAGACATTTTGATGATGGCCATTCTTATTGCATCTTTCACAATAAGAGTTCAGGATTTTAAATTAGTCCAAAAATCCTTTCTGATGATAAATGATTCTGATTTGTTTCTAAAGTAACATTCAGAGTAACATATCTCTATTCCTTCTGGTGTCGACTTGTCTAATAGAAGACAGAATTTATGGTGCTAAGAAAACTTACCTCAAACTTTGAATATTCTTTCTCAGGGTTTCTCTCTGAATTTTTTAAGGGTGAAATAAAAAATTATGAAAAAGAGCCCCTTGCACTAACATTTCAACCTCAAGACTAAATCCCTAACATCATCTCTGAAATCTTTTTCCTATAAACTTGAATATCTCTCAGAATAGACTCAACTTTCCTTTATTTGGTATATGACAACATGGAATTCCATAACATAAAATCCATCCATGCTCCAAAATTACCACTACTAACATGCCCCTTTGAAGGAGTACTCACTCTGTGCATAGAACTGTCTTATAAACTTTATGTATTTCCTTTGAACCAGGCATCTCCACAGCCCCATGAGATAGGCAATATCATGCTCATTGAACAAAAGAAACTGAGCCTCAAAAATGACCTGTTTGGAGTTTCCACTGTGGCTCAGCAGGTTAAGAATCTGACTATCCATGAGGATGCAGGTTCAAACCCTGGCCTTGCTCAGTGGATTAAGGATCTGGCATTGCCACAAGCTACAGCATAGGTTGCAGATGCAGCTCTGATCCAGCACTGATAATGGCTGTGGTGTAGGCCTGCAGCTGCAACTCAGATTCAACTTCAAGCTTGGGAATTTCCCTATGTAACAGTACCTTTCTTAGATTATCTTCCATCATGTTCTTTCCCAAGAGGTTAGATATAGTTCCCTGTGCTGTACAGTAGGACCTCATTTCTTATCCATTCTAAATGTAATAATTTGTGTCTACTAACCCCAAACTTCTAGTCCATCTCACTCCCTCCCTCTCCCCCTCCCCCTTGGCAACCACAAGGTCTTTTTGCCATGTCTGTGAGTCTGTCTCTGTTCTGTAGATAGGTTCATTTGTAAGCAGGGCCAGTCCCTACTCACAGGGCAGCTCACTCTCCCTCAGAGGGTGTACTTTTGATTTAATAAACTAGCTGTTAAAAAAATGTGTTCATTTGTGCCATATTTTAGATTCCACATATAAGTGATAGCAATATGGTATTTGTCTTCCTCTTTTTTTTAATGCTTCTTAGGGCCATCCCCACAGCACATGTGGGTTCCCAGGCTAGGAGTTGTAGCCACTGGCACCACAGACACAGAAATGCCAGATCCAAGCTGAGTCTGCTACCTACACCCCAGCTCACAGCAATGCTGGATCCTTTAACCCACTGAGCAAGGCCAAGGATCAAACCTGAGTCATCAATGATTCTAATCAGATTCATTACTGCTGAGCCACAGCAGGAACTCTGTGTCTTCCTCTTTCTCACTTACTTTACTTAGTATGATAATCTCTAGTTTCATCCATGTTGCTGCAAATGGCATTATTTCATTCTTTTTATGTCTGAGTAGTATTCTCTGGTATGCATGTACCTCATCTTTTAACCCATTCATCTGTCAATGGACATTTAGGTCACTTCCATGTTTTGGCCATTGTGAGTAGTGCTGTAATGGTGCATATATCATTTTTTATTAGTTTCTGTTTTTATTTTATTTTATTTTTGGTTTTTTTTGTATTCAGTTTTTATTAAAGTGTAGTTAATTTACAATGTTATGCCAATTTCTGCTGTATAGCAAAGTGATCCAATCATACACTTATATACATTTTTTTCATATTATCATCCACCATGTTCTATCTCAAAAGGCTGGATATAGTTCCCTGTGCTGTAGAGTAAGGTCTCATTGCTTACCTACTCTAACTGTAATAGTTATCTTTTTTGTGTGTGTCCTTTTAGGGCCACACCCACAGCATATGGCCATTCCTAGGCTAGGGGTCAAATCAGGGCTGCGCCTGCCAGCCTACACCACAGTCACAGCAGCATGGGATCCAAGCCACATCTGAAACCTATACCACAGCTCGTGGCAACACTGGATTCTTAACCCACTGAGCAAGGCCAGGGATGGAATCCACATCCTCATGAATACTAGTCTGGTTCATTAAACACTGAGCCATGATGGGAACTCCTACATCTTGTTAAATTGTAGTTTTGTCCACATATATGTCCAGGAGTGGGATTTCTGGATTATATGTAGTTTTATATTTCATTTTCTGAAGAACTGCAATACTGTTTTCCTTAGGGGTTGTACCAGTTGATATTCCAGAGTGGATTTTTTTTTTAATACCCAATTACATGTTTTCCATAAAAACCCACTTTAAATATAAAGATAGAGGTAGATAAAAAGCAATGTGATGAAGAAAGATATACCAAAAGTAAGCTGGAGTAGATATATTAATTTGATAATTACAAGGAAAAGTATCAGAGATAAGAAGAGAGTCTTTATAATGATAATGAGGGGATAAAATTTCTGGGAATACATAACAACCCTTAATATGTGTGCATTTAACAACAGATGTCAAAATACAGGAGGCAAAAACTGGTAGAAACATGAGGAAAAACAGACAAACCCACTGCATAGTGAGAGATGCCACCATCCCTCTATCAATAACTGACAGGTCCAATAGGCAGAAATTCAGTAAGGATACAACTGAATTGAATAGCACCATTAATCAACAGGATCTAATTGATATTTATAAAATATTTCATGCAACAATAGCATAATATATAATCTTCTTAGGCTTCCGTAGAATATTTACCAGAACAGACCACATTCAGGACCATAAAATATTCTATTCATAAATCATACCAAGTATCCTCTCAGACCACAGTGGAATTAAACTAGAAATCAATAACTGAAAATGAGATTGGAAAATTCCAATATAGATACATGTAGCTTACTAACTTTTTAATAACTCCCATGGCATCTGAAATTGCCAGCTTCTCCAGTGACAATTACTTTTCCTACAAATACCTGACACTATTCCCTAGGCTGATTATTATATCATTAGACCTCCAATCCAGTGTCTAAGGGAGCAGTGTGGATTGTGCATGTGTTTGGCTGAAGAGCAGACAGTGAAAATGGGGACACTGGCAGGCTCACCTTTCTAAAGCAAAGATAGGTGAGGACATACTGAAGATGGGCTTGCAGGCACCTTCAGCTTAGCACACATATAACCTTATGACTTCAATAGTGTTTTGTCTTCAGCCCCTAAGAAGTAAAACGCCCATATGCAATTCTTGAAATATGTCATTTAGAACTAAAAGACTTAGGCTGAATGAAATCTGCTGCCTCTCCTGTAAAATACTAGGCTTCTCAAGACACATTCAAATTATAGGATGATTCTTTTGTATTAAAATTCATTCTAGGAGTTCCCATTGTGGTGCAGCAGAAATGAATCCAACTAGGAACCATGAGGTTGCAGGTTCCATCCCTGGCCTCACTCAAGAAGTTAAGGATCCGGTGTTGCCAGGAGCTGTGGTGTAAGTTACAGATGCACTTGGATCCCACATTGCTGTGTCTATGATGTAGGCTGGCAGCTGTAGCTCTGATTCAACCCCTAGCCTGGGAACCTCCATATGCAAAAACCTCCATAAAAAGCAAAATAATAATAATAATAATAATAATAATTAATTAATTAATTAATTAAAAATTAAAAAGGACACAATGAACTTCTTTGCATAATAGATACTGACTCACAGACTTTGAAAAATTGAGGGTTTCCAGAGGAGACAGGTTGGGGGTGGGGAGTGGGCTGGGGGTTTGGGATGGAAATGCTATAAAATTGGGCTGCGATGATTGATGTACAACTATAAATGTAATAAAATTCATTGAGTTAAAAAAATAAAAGCTCTCTGGGAACAGGGAGAGAAACGCAATCATATAATGACATTAGCATTAAGATGATGGTGTATAATACTATGAATTTTACAATGTCCTTTCATGTGAATTGTCATTTAATTGATTGGTGCAGCAATAAAGTGAATAAAGGGCAGAAGGGGGACGTTTACCTGAGCCTTGAGGTAGAGTAAAGGAGAACAAGAACTTGTCAGTTGACTACTGTGTAAAAGGTACTGGCCATCCACTCATTTGTTCACCTGTTCAAAGAGAATCATAGAATCACAGATACATGTCAGGTGTCATGGCATGGGGAGAAGATGGTGACAAAACAATGTCCCAGTCTTCAGGAAGTTTGCATTTGGAGGAAGAAGCAGAAATAAATAGACACCAAATGACAGGCAGTAAAAAAGTGCTAGTCATCTCAAGTACACCCCACTGCGCAGTCAGCCTCATGCCCCTCATTCCATGGAATAAGGATCTAAGGTGTATAAAGGTTAAACTGCTCAGGGTCACACAGCCAACATTTACAATACTTGAGCCTGAATTCAAAGGCTGTGTGCTTTTCAACGTGCTGCCCCTAAGTTCCATAAGACAACCGTGAGTTTATAAGATAGAAAGATGACCATTCTATCCTGACCTGACATTGGAAATGATTGTCCAAAATCTCCTGAGATGATTGGCCAGAAGAGGCAGGGGAATCATATTAATACAAAGGATAAGCCAACAGTAAGTATCTCGGAGTTCATTTTTCACAGATCTGACTTGGTTGGTCCCAGACTCTCTCCTGGATCAATGCCTCATGGAACCAGAAAACTCTAAAAGAATAATTATAACTGTCTTTCCCCCATCCCTCCTTCCTTAATAAGTTACCTTTCTTAGGACAATTTTACAAAAAATGAAAAATACAAGAAGCATAATATCAGAGCTCAAATTAATGGGGAAATTCTTTTACTTCAAGTTTTTAATATGTGTGAGTTTTTTTCTGATTTCCAAGATTAGAATCCATTTCAAGTCATTTTTTTAATTACTTAATGAATTTATTACATGTGTAGTTGTACAATGATCATCACAATCCAATTTTATAGGATTTCCATCCCACAACCCCAGCACATACCCCACCCTCCAAACTGTCTCCTTTGGAAACCATAAGTTTTTCAAAGTCTCTGAGTCAGTATCTTTTCTGCAAAGAGGTTCATTGTGTCCTTTTTTCAAATTCTGCATGTCAGTGAAAGCATTTGATGTTGGTGTCTCATTGTATGACTGACTTCACTTAGCATGATGATTTTTGGGCCCATCCATGTTGCTAAAAGTGCGAGTATTTCATTCCTTTTAACGGCTGAATAATATTCCATTGTGTATATGTACCACATCTTCACGATCCACTCCTATGTTGATGGACATTTAGGTTGTTTCCATGTCTTGGTTATTGAAAATAGTGCTGCAGTGAACAGTGGAGTACATGTGTCTTTTCAAGTCATGTTTTCCTGTGGATAGATACCCAGGAGTGGGATTGTTGGATCAAATGGTAGTTCTATTTTTACTTTTCTGAGGAATCTCCATACTCTTTTCCACAGTGGTTGCACCAATTTACAATCCCACCAACAGTGTAATAGGTTTCCTTTTTCTCCACACCCTCTCCAGCACTTGTTATTTTCTAGTCATTTTTTAAATATTGGAAACAATAGAATATCTTTTTAAAGTAAAATTACCAAAATCCAATTACCCACATTTAATGGTATACATTTTTCCAAATTTCCTTCTAGGCATGTAGATTTTTTTTCCCAAAAAATAACATCATATGATATACCCAGTGCTTCAGTCTTTTACTAAAAGAGAATCTTGGAGTTCTCATCATGGCACAGTGGTTAATGAATCTGACTAGGAACCATGAGGTTGTGTGTTTGATCCCTGGCCTTGCTCAGTGGGTTGAGGATCTGACATTGCCGTGAGCTGTGGTGTAGGTTGCAGACATGGCTTGGATCCCGCATTGCTGTGGCTCTGGTATAGTCCAGAGGCTACAGCTCCAGTTCGACCCCTAGCCTGGGAACCTCCATGCGTTGCAGGAGCAGCCCTAGAAATGGCAAAAGACAAAAATAAAAAAATGAAAAATAAAATAAAAGAGAATCTTACGGAGTTCCTGTCGTGGCGCAGTGGTTAGCAAATCCGACTGGGAACCATGAGATTGTGGGTTCGATCCCTGCCCTTACTCAGTGGTTTAATGATCTGGAGTTGCCGTGAGCTGTGGTGTAGGTCACAGATGCGGCTCGGATCCCGTGTTGCTGTGCCATGGTGTAGGCTGGCAGCTACAGCTCTGATTAGACCCCTAGCCTGGAAACCTCCATATGCTGCACGCAGGAGCGGCCCAAGAAATGGCAAAAAAGACCAAAAAAAAAAAAAGAGAGAGAGAATCTTACCATGTCTAAATAATAAAGTTCTACATCATCCATTTGAATGGCTGCAAATATTGAATTATTCTATTGTACCATAACTTATTTAACCAATTTTATAAATCAGAGATTAAATTCCAGTTTCTCCTAACCTGTACTGTGATGACCTTTCTTTGTACTTATGATACTAAGCACTTGCTTATTAATGTTTGAACATAAATTCCTGCAGTAGAATTTCTGGGTCAAAGGACTTGCACATTTTAAGTTTTGACACATATTTCTGGAATGACTCCAGATAGTTTGTCCCCATAGACACTCCTCTCAACCATATATGGAGGTATCTCTTTCCCCATATCCATACCAATATTGGATCTTTTCATCATTGGCCATTGGCCATTCTTCTACATGAGAAATGATATCTCATCACAATTTTATTTTCCATTTATTTGATATGTGATTGACCATCTTTTTATTTGTGGGCTGATCAACTCCATTTCTCTGTGAATCGTGACCCATTTTTAAGTATTTATCTCTTACTGAATAAGTTCTCTCTATATATAAAATGTTAAGTCTATTTTGTATTTTTACATACATTTTTCTCAAGTTTTTCATTTATTCTTAGCCTTAGACTTAAGTTAAACACTTATGAAACATGGAAGTTTTATATTTTTAGTTAGCCAAATTGAATAATCTTCTGTGTTCTCTTCCCCTAAAATTATAAAAAAAAATTACTTAAACTTTAATATTTTTTGACATTTCTATTATGAAGATAATCAAATTTTCAGCCTTCTATTTTCATAGAAGTTAAAAAGTATTATCATTTACATCAGATCACAGTATGCCTATAAAAAGAAATCAAGGGAGTTCCTGTCATAGCTCAGTGGTAATGAATCCGACTAGTTTCCATGAGGACAAGGGTTTGATCCCTGGCCTTGTTCAGTGGGTTAAGGACTTGGCGTTGCCATGAGCTGTGGTCTAGCTCAAAGATGCAGCTTGGATCTGGCATGTCTGTGGCTGTGGCATAGGCCAGCAGCTACAGCTCCAATTCAACCCCAGCCTGGGAACTTCAATATGCTGTGGGTGTGGCCCTAAAAAAAAAAAAAAAGGAAAGATAGAAATTAAACATTCAAACACAATTAGAATTAGGATGTTTCTTTACAATACCTTAATTATCATTTAAAGTTATAGAAATTAACGTATCATTTGACCCAGTAAGTCTAAGTCTGGACCGACAAATGCACATGAAAGTGCTTTCAAAAAATGTTAAGAAGAGCATTTATTTGAGTATAATAATTAGAGATTTCTTGTTGTGGTTCAGCGGGTTAAGGACTCAATGTTATCTCTGTGAGTAGGGGGGCTCAATCCCTGGCCTTCCACAGTGGGTTAAGGATCTGGCACTGCTGTGGCTGTAGTGTAGACCTGCAGCTGTGGCTCCAATTAGAGCCCTAGCCTGGGAACTTCCATATGTTGCAGGTGCAGCTGTTAAAAAAAGAAAAAGAAAAAGAAAATAATAATTGGGACACAACTAGGCAAACTGAAGAGGACAATGTCTGAATTTGTGGCCCCTCACCTCCTTTGCATTCTACATGCCTGACTTCCAAAGCCACCCACTGACCCTAATTTCCATCTTCCCTTTCCCACTGCCTCCCAAGCCTGCTTTCCTGGCTAGTGCCCCATTCCAATCTCACCTTTATGACTTGCCTGATTGGCCTATACCAATGAAAACCAGTCTCTACCTTAGTTAACAATGTATTTACCCATCACATTCTATGAAAGATTGGGGAGATCATATAACAGAGCGGGTTCAGGATGGCAGAGGAGTAAAACATGGAGTTCACCTTCTCCAACAAACACATCAGAAAAAACCCATCCACATGTAGAACGATTCACACAGAACATCCACTGAACGCTGGCAAAAGACCTTAGACCTCCAAAAAGGGCAAGATCTTAGAGGAATAATAATGAAACACACGCAATTAAACAATCATATATAAGTAATTAACTGTTAAGAGATGGGAATTGAGCTACATACACATTTTTGAGTGTATGAAAAACAAAACAAAAAGATACAGCCCAATATAGTTTCCATTACCTAAGAGGAAGAATCTTACTGGTTTCCCAGGGGACCTTTCCCTTAACACTTGGGTATTGACTGGACAAATGTTTCCTATGCGGTCTCAAATGGGGGTGGGAGGAACTGAATAGATCCTGACCTCAGTACAATCTTAAGGTGGGTGTGTCCTTGTAGAAATCTTTGATAAAAGGCAATAACATAATTCCAAATATAGGCTACCATTTGCATAGCTTTCTGCCATTTGCTAGGTGGCAAAAAAAAAGACCAGTTATCAGCAGTGTGCTACTGAATGCTGGGATATTAAGTAGGATTTCCATTGGATCATATTTTTATTTTAAAAAAAAAACCCTTAAAGGAAATTCACTTTTCCACAGGAATTAAATTCTCCTAATGATAAGAACATGAAGAATCTAGAAAATTCAACAGAAAAGCTTTTTATTTGAGCTCTCTGTATGCCCTAACCCCTCAAATTAAACCATAAAATACATCCAAATATAACAGAGCTGAAAAAATAAACATCAATAAATAGGTTTTTGGAGTTTCTGTTGTGGTTCAGGGGATTAACAACCTGACTAGTATCCATGAGGATGCAATCTTGATCCCTGGCCTTTCTCAGTGGGTTAAGGATACAGCACTGCCACCAGCTGTGTCATAGGTCACAGACACAGCTCAGATCTGGCGTTGTGTCTGATGTATAGGCTAGCAGCTTCAGCTCAAATTCAACCCCTAGCCTCAGAACTTCCATATGTCAAGGGTGCAGCCCTAAAAAGACAAGAGAGAGAAAGAGAGCATGGAAGGAAGGAAGGAAGAAGGGAAGGAGAGAGGAAGGAAGGGGATGGATGGAGGAAGAAAGGAATGAAGAAAGAAGGAGGTTGAGGGAATTCTTGCTGTGGCACTAGGGGTTAAGAATCTGACTGCAGCAGCTCCAGTAAGAAAAAAAAAAGGAGGGAGGTAGGAAGGTAGGAAGGAAAGAAGGAAGGGAGGGAGGGAGGAAGAAAGAGGGGAGGAAAAAAGGAAGGAAGAAAGAAAAATGTTGAGGAGGTTCTTGCTGTGGAACTGTGGGTTAAGAATCCGACTAAAGCAGCTCCAGTCACTGCAAAGATACAGATATGATCCCTGGACCAGCACTGTGGGTTAAAGGATCTGGCATTGCTGCAGCTGTGGCAAAGAAATAGGTTGCTTGCAAGATGCTTTACTATCCTTTGCTTCAGGACAAGTGTTCTGTTCTTTTTTAAATCTGGTCTACTCTCATCTTTTTCATCTTAGTTTCTTCAGGTATAATTCCATTGCTTCAAATACCAAGACTGTCTACTTTCTATTGTTGAACTGTATTTTTGATCATCTCAGCTATTTGAATTTTTAAAAATGATCTGATATGAGAGTTCTTTGACATAAAGATATTCTTATTGAAAAGGGTTTGTCCTCTGATGACCAGATATCTAATTTGGGGGAAAAAAACAACTATTGTTCTACAACTTAGCAATAGCAGAAAATCAGTGAATTTTATGTTAACAAACCTGGTTAAGCTCTTTCTATGAGTTCAACTATTTTAGATTCTACCTATAAACAAGGTTATGTAGTATTTGTCTTTCTGCTTCTGACTTATGCCACTTAACCTAATGTCCTCTACTCACAGAAGCAGAAAGTAGAATGGTGATTACCAGGGGTTGTGAATAGGGGGAAATGGGGAGATTTTGGTCAAGGGATACCAAGTTTTGGTTGTGCCAGATGAATAAATCCTGGAGAGCATTAGCACAATGTGACTATAGTGAACAATATTATGTACTTGAAATTTGTTTAAGGGGTAGATCTCATTCTTATGACCAAAAAAAAAGAAAGAAAAAATCATTAAAATACCTGAAATTTTCTTTAATTCTCCATCTTTCACCAACCCGTAGACTAATTCTGGAAAAAATAATATTCTTCTCTTTCCCCCCTTAAGGTCAGGGGGGTTGGGTTAAGTCACCTCTGGGATCCTGAAGCTTTAATGATCAGCCTGTGTTGACACTTCCATGGGCTCTGAGCAATGACTGTAGCTCTGCTCTTTACCAAGAGCCTTGTTGACCCAAATGGGGTTCCAAGTGTCTCAGCCTACAGGGAATACTTATAAGGCCCTGATTTGTCTCTTCCTTTAAGGGAAGTGATGAGGATTAAGGATTCAGGCTACTTAATTGTACTCATGGTAACTCTAATAAATCAAAGGAAGCCCCAGACTGATCTGGCAGAGTGCAACAGTGGAAAAACCTGGAGACTGAAAGAAAAATTATTTACTGAACACCTGTTAAAAATGATGACAGACTTTATTCAAGACTAATTCAATGGGGTCAAAACAGTTGAATTAGTGGAGAAAGACAGCTCAATTCCAATTACAACAAGGACAAGTGAGGATTTATGGCCAATGAACAGAATGTAGGGGTCAGTGAGTGAAAAATTACTAAAAGGAGACATCAAGGATGTGGAATTCTTGCTAAGCTGCCTTAACAGGATTCTTGCTCAAGACAAGCCAAGGACTTATATACAAGGTGTTAGATTTCAAAAGCGTGGATGAGGAGTTTGATTGGAAATGAAGTGTAGGGGCTTCTTGATAAATTGATTTAACAGGATTCTTGCTAAAACTGTCCTTGGCAATGAAGGACAAGGAAGGTCAATGCTGAGACCTCCTTGAGAAGAGGTCTAAAATTTGGTCAAAGAGAGACTTCTTTTCAAATCAGAAAATGTATTTGGCTTTGAATCTCTGATTTTTCAATTATTAACTTGGCAAATATACAAATGTGAGCAAGTCACTAACTGCTCTAAGCTTCAGTTTCCCTGATATAAATGATGATAATCATAACTGCTCTATAGAACCCCAAAGTGGCATCATGAAAATCAAAATCAAGATGATGTTACAGGTGAAGACTTGGGTAAAGCGTAAAGCTTTGTATACATTTGAAGAAGTTATTCTTACAGGACAGACGATAAGCCATAGTCAAATGACCATAATCTTTCTTTTTGTCAGATTAAGAACATAAGACTATGATAGTTCTTCCTGTTAACTCAAGGCATTTACAATATAAAAGAAGAACCAGCAGGGTAAAGAATTTTCAGGAGTTCTCATTGTGGCTCAGTGGTTAACAAATCCAACTAGGAACCATGAGATTGTGGGTTCAATCCCTGGCCTAGCTCAATGGGTAAAGGATCCAGCATTGCCACGAGGTGTGGTGTAGGCTGCAGATGTGGCTTGGATCGTGAGTTGCTGGGGCTGTGGTATAGGCCAGCAGCTACAGCTCTGATTAGACCTCTAGCCTGGGAACCTCCATATGCCATCAGTGTGGCCCTAAAAAGACAAAAAGACACCCCCCCCAAAAAAAAAAAGAATTTTCCCACCCTGGGAAGTTCCTATGTGGTGAATTGCGACATCCAGCATTGCCACAGCTGCACTGCAGGTTACAACTGCAGCATGAGTTTGATCCCTGGCCCGGGGAACTTCCACATGCCATGGGTGTGACTAAAAAAGGTGTGTAGGGGGGAGACTCTAGCTTGGTTTTTCTTAGTAGTCACAATGATCTAAATGCTTAAAAGAGTCTTATAATAATATATGATAAATGATGTTGTCACCTCAGGACTTCACACGCCTAACTCTAAAATATCTTCACCCAAAGTAGATCTAGAAGAGGGTGCTCCCCGTCATGGTCCAGAGCAACCACACCAACATGAAGGAATTCTTCTTCCTGGAAATCTTGTTTGTGGTTTTTCTTGCTGTTTATATAGGAACTGTGCTGGGCAATGCCCTCATTGTGGTGACCATTACCTGTGAGTCCCACCTCCACACTCCCATGTACTTTCTCCTGTGGAACAAATCTGTCCTGGACATTGTTTTTTCTTCTGTCACCATTCCCAAATTCCTAGTGGATCTTTTATCAGAGAGGAAAGCCATCTCCTACAATGGCTGCATGGCTCAGATCTTTTTCTTCCACTTTGCTGGTGGGACAGATATTTTTTTTTTCCTTTCTGTGATGGCCTATGATAGATATCTTGCAATCTCCAAACACCTGCACTATGTAACCCTTATGGGGAGAGAGGTGTGGTTGGCCTTGGTGGTGGCTTCCTCAGTGTGTGGTGGTTTGCACTCCATTGTTCAGATTATTCTGATGCTTCCACTCCCCTACTGTGGCCCCAAAGTCTTCTACTGTGCCTTCTACTGTGACGTGCCCCAGGTGGTTAAGCTGGCCTGCACTGACACTTTTGCTCTGGAGTACCTCAGGATCTCTAACAATGGGCTGGTGATCCTTATGTATTTCCTCTTGCTCGTGGGGTCCTACACGAGGGTTCTGGTGGTGCTGAGATCTCATTCTGTGGAGGGCCAGAACAAAGCCCTCTCCACATGCACCTCCCACATCCTGGTGGTGACTCTTCATTTCATGCCTTGTGTGTACATCTACTGCTGGCACTTCACTATGCTGCCCATGGACACAGCTGTATCCATCAATAACACAGTCCTCACCCCCATGCTGAACCCCATGATCTACACCCTGAGGAACCAGGAGATGAAGTCAGCCATAAAGAGAATGCAGAGGAGGCTTGGGCCTTTTGAAAGCAATAAGATGGGATGAGCAGTCAGATGGAGCCTGGAAATCTAATTTGAGTTGGTTACCTCACTGCTAACCTAAGGGTCAGAGACAGCTGGCTCTTTCTCTACAGTCATTTGTCTATATCCCCAGAGCCACTAAATTCTTTTTTATCTTTTTATGACCTCACCTGCCACATATGGAAGTTCCCAGGCCAGGGGTCCAATTGGAGCTGCAGCTGCAACCTGTGCCACAGCTTGTGGCAACACTGGATACTTAACCGACTGAATGAGGCCAGGGATCGAACCTGCATCCTCACAGAGACAACATCAGGTCCTTAACCCACTGAGCCATAACAGGAACTCCAATTAGAGATAATGTAAGAACAAAAGGAAGAGATGAGATCAGACATCAGCTAGGGAAATGGGGAGAAATATGGGGCATGAGGTTGAAATCAATAACCTAAATGTTGGAGTTCCCATCATGGTTCAGTGGTTAATGAACCTGACTAGTATCCATGAGGATGTGGGTTCAATCCCTGGCCTCATTCAGTGGATTAAGGATCTGGCATTGCTGTGAGCTGTGGTGTAGGTCTAAGGTGCAGTTTGGATCCAGTGTTTCTGTGGCTGTAGTGTAGGCTGGAAGCTACAGCTCTGATTTGACCCCTAGCCTGGGAAGCTCTGTATGCCCTGGGTGCAGCCCTAAGAAGATGGAAAAAAAATCCCTAAATACTATTTTGGTATGCTCTGTGGCTCTCAAGCCAACATATTGGACCTCATTTTCTCCACCTGCAAGATGGAAATAACATTGTCTACACACAAGGTTGTCATGAGAATGAAACATGATAAATGTTAAGATTGTAGCTTCCAAATATAGCACCACTCCTGTGAATGATCAGGCATACAATGTTCCCTATTGTATACATGTCTGTTCCTAAATATGTATATAAACAGAATATGAATGCATTTGTTTCATACATTCTCTCTCTAATGGTGTTGCTGTTTTCAGCAGATTATTAGAATCACTTCTTGACTTAATATTGTGAGTGCATAGTCTTCAAAATAGTTCATGAATTAGTGAAAAGAGAAAGAACATTTTAAGTTCAGATATATACATGAACAAATCGATATACATGGACCAAGCATTTCCTATGCTCAAGTCTGTTCTACACTTTTGCCCACTAAAATTAATCTCAAACGAATTACAGGAGTTCCCATAATGGCTCAGTGGAAATGAATCTGTCTAGTATCCAAGATGTGGGTTCCATCCCTGGCCTTGCTAAGTGGGTTGGGGATCTGGTGTTGCCATGAGCTGTGGTGTAGGTCACAGATTTGGCTCAGATCCCACATTGCTGTGTCTGTCACTAAGCCAGGAGCTGTAGCTCCAATTCATCCCCTAGCCTGGGAACCTCCTTATGCCTAGAGTGCATCCCTAAAAAGCAAAAAAAAAAAAAAAAAAAAACAAACAGACAAAAAAAAGAATTAACAGATTGGGGATATATCTGCACAGAATCCACATTTATTTTATGTTAACCTGAACTTCCTTCTTACCTTTATCCCCTGTTTCTATTTCACCCCCAAGACTTTTAGAGCTAGAGCAAAACTATAGTTTTCATCTATGTATGCATAGACAATTCAAGCAAATCACTCTGGTATAAAAAAATTACCTAAGGAATAACTTTTCACACACTCAAGACCCATTTTGTGTACCAAGAGAGTAAAAACAAACAAAAAAATACTGTAAACAATGACTTTATACAGGGTCACTTAGGAATAGTCACTGGGCCTATGTTATAATCCTCCTCTCTCTCAAGAGAATAATTCCAAGGAAGTAAATCTGCAAAGAGACAGTAAATCTCCTTTTTCTCTCTATGCTCACATGCAATCCCACCTTCTGTCTCCAATCGTCATTTAAAAATTGGTCAAGAGGAATAAGGAAGCTGAGGAAATTGAAACGTACAGAACAATTTTTTGCAAATTGTTATGATGGGCTCATATTTAGCTAAAAAATCCTTATAGGTGGCACACATCTTCTCTGCATCCTACAAGACAGAGACATTGGTCCAAGACTCTTAAACATATTGCCAGTGCTTCTCAAAATGTTTTTAAATTATTGCCTCCTAGATTTCCTGTTGCAGCTCAGTGAGTTAAGAAACTGAAATAGTCTCTGTCTGTGAGGATGCCAGTTCGATCTCTGGCCTCACTCAGTGGGTTAAGCATCCAGTGTTGCTGCAAGCCGCAGAGTAGGTCACAGGTGCAACTCAGACCTGGTGTTTCTTTTTTTTTCCCCCTTATGTATTTTATTTATTTATATATTTTTTATTTTCCCACTGTACAGCAAGGGGGTCAGGTTATCCTTACATGTATACATTACAATTACATTTTTCCCCCAGCCTTTCTTCTGTTGCAACATGAGTATCTAGACAAAGTTCTCAATGCTATTCAGCAGGATCTCCTTGTAAATCTATTCTAAGTTGTGTCTGATACGCCCAAGCTCCCGATCCCTCCCACTCCCTCCCCGTCCCATCAGGCAGCCACAAGTCTCTTCTCCAAGTCCATGATTT
Source organism: Phacochoerus africanus (assembly GCF_016906955.1). Taxonomy (NCBI): domain Eukaryota; kingdom Metazoa; phylum Chordata; class Mammalia; order Artiodactyla; family Suidae; genus Phacochoerus; species Phacochoerus africanus. Next base: position 524,856 of record NW_025927332.1, read on the forward strand.
TCTTTTCTGAGGAGATGTTCATTTGTGCTGGATATTAGATTCCAGTTATAAGTGATATCATATGGTATTTGTCTTTGTCTTTCTGGCTCATTTCACTCAGGATGAGATTCTCTAGCTCCATCCATGTTGCTGCAAATGGCATGATGTCATTCTTTTTTTATGGCTGAGTAGTATTCCATTGTGTATATATACCACATCTTCCAAATGCAATCATCTGTCGATGGACATTTGGGTTGTTTCCATGTCTTGGCTATTGTGAAGAGTGCTGCAATGAACATGTGGGTGCATGTGTCTCTTTTAAGTAGAGTTTTGTCTGGATAGATGCCCAAGAGTGGGATTGTGGGGTCATATGGAAGTTCTATGTATAGATTTCTAAGGTATCTCCAAACTGTTCTCCATAGTGGCTGTACCAGTTGACATTCCCACCAAGAGTGCAGGAGGGTTCCCTTTTCTCCACAGCCCCTCCAGCACTTGTTATTTGTGGGCTTATTAATGAGGGCCATTCTGACTGGTGTGAGGTGGTATCTCATGGTAGTTTTGATTTGCATTTCTCTATAACCAGCGATGTTGAGCATTTTTTCATGTGTTTGTTGGCCATCTGTATATCTTCTTTGGAGAAATGTCTATTCAGGTCTTTTGCCCATTTTTCCATTGGTTGATTGGCTTTTTTGCTGTTGGGTTGTATAAGTTGCTTATATATTCTAGAGATTAAGCCCTTGTCCGTTGCAACATTTGAAACTATTTTCTCCCATTCTGAAAGTTGTCTTTTTGTTTTCTTTTGGGTTTCCTTTGCTGTGCAAAAGCTTTCCAGTTTGATGAGGTCCCATGGGTTTATTTTTGCTCTTATTTCTATTGCTTTGGGAGACTGACCTGAGAAAATATTCATGAGGTTGATGTCAGAGAGTGTTTTGCCTATGTTTTCTTCTAGGAGTTTTATGGTGTCCTGTCATATATTTAAGTCTTTCAGCCATTTTGAGTTTATTTGTGTGCATGGTGTGAGGGTGTGTTCTAGTTTCATTGCTTTGCATGCAGCTGTCCAGGTTTCCCAGCAATGCTTGCTGAATAGACTTTCTTTTTCCCATTTGATGTTCTTGCCTCCCTTGTCAAAGATGAATGGACCATAGGTGTCAGGGTTTATTTCCAGATTCTCTATTCTATTCCATGGGTCGGTCTGTCTGTTTTGATCCCAGTACCCCACTGTTTCGATGACTGTGGCTTTGTAGTGTTTCTTGAAGTCTGGGAGAGTGATGCCTCCTGCTTGGTTTTTGTTTCTCAGGATTGCTTTGGCGATTCTGGGTCTTTTGTGGTTCCATATAAATGTTTGGATTGTTTGTTCTAGTTCTGTGAAAAATGTCCTGGGTAATTTGATAGGGATTGCATTGAATCTGTAGATTGCTTTGGGTCGTATGGCCATTTTTACAGTATTGATTTTCCCAACCCAGGAACATGGAATATCTTTCCATTTCTTTACATCTTCTTTGATTTCTTGGATTAAAGTTTTATAGTTCTCGGCATATAGGTCCTTTACCTCCTTAGACCTAGTGTTTCTGAGGCTGTAGCATAGGCCAGCACCTGCCGCTCTGATTCAACCCCTGGCCCAGGAACTACCATGTGCCTCAGGTTTGGCCATAAAAAGAATAAATAAATAAATAAATAAATAAATATTTACTCACTCCCCCCACCAAAGGACCTTTATTAGATGTTTCTCCTAATTGCTCTCCCTCAAGAAATCTTACTCCCAAAGATAAACTATATATCTTTTTATGTACTGATGTTCTCTGAAGAACCACAAATCTCAGTAATATCTAAGGTTTTTTTTTGGCCCCCAAGAACCAGTTTTTGTCACCTTGGGCATGATGCCCACATTGAGAATGAATGATCATATCACATTAAATGTTTGTACAAATATTTCCCCAATACTGAGAAAATCACACACTATATAGATTTGTCTTCTGGAGCCTTGCAAGAATTTGGAAGTTATTGAAATGTTTAACCAACTTCATGTTTGTGTGTGTGTGTGTGTGTGTGTGTGTGTGTGTGTGTGTGTGTGTGGTGATGACTTAGCAAAGGTGTAATAATCCCCACTGGAACTCCAACACTAGCAGAAGAAGGTCCATTCTGTTTCCAGACTCACATCCAATAAAATTCTCTTGGCTAATTCTCATATTAGGCTTGGGCCTGAGGGACTAAGCCTAGCAGGAACATGTTGGGACAAGCAGAAGAGCCACGATGACATGACTTCCTGAGTATGGCTTTTCCAACAAGAAGGGTGAAGAGAAAATGTTGAAGTCTAGTATAACTAATCTTCAGAAGAACTTCACCTTCTATCATGCTATTTCTTAGCATCATATACACTGAGGCCCAGCTACCCAGTCTCAAAATGTGTCATTTCCTGATTCGCTGCTGAAGAATTTAGGTAAGGATATTGAACCATCAGAATGTGAGATATTGCAGACCACACATGAATAGTATGAGCCTGAAAAGTGCACCCAGTGTATAAGATACCACACAAACAGCTGAAAACTTCAGCGACAGAAAACAAAGTGTATGTTAAAAACATTCGGTAAGGAGGAATGTCTTCCTAAGAAGAAGAGGACACCACCACATGGTAGGAGAAAAAGCGGTTTCTATTTGATGAAGTGATTGAGTTGCATATAAGGAACAGATTTTGTTCCAGCTTAGGGTTTGTCCATGTGGGCCACAGAGCCTCTTTCTACAAGATGGGTGCTTCCTTAAAAACCATGGTTTTAAGCCCAAATTCCCTTAAAAACTGTGGAGGTTGCAGAGGCAGCCCCGTATAAGTACATTGCCCATGACTCACTGGGTCTCTTTTGCCTTTGATCCAGCCTTAAGTCCCAAACTCAATAACCCAGCACTGAAGTCTCTGGTCCACTTGGTTATTTTACACAAGTTCACTGGAATAAAAATAAGCAAGTTGGTTCAAAGACAAGCTGTTCTTCTGTTGAGTAGCATTTTACATTCTGCAACTGTCCTCATAAATAACCCTTCAGGGAAGGCACTGTTTTTTCAGGGAAAGAGAAAGGAAATAAATTAATTGAATGCCTATTATATTCTGGGTACTTTACAAAACATGATTATAGTTACTCCTCATGCTACCCAGTGAAGTAAGTGCTATGCTTCCCAGTTTACAGAGGAGGAAATTAAAGGAAAATAAAGGACTTGCTTTAAGAAATAAAGGAGGCAGAGGCAGAATTTCAATCCCAGTGTGCCTCCAAACCCCTTGTCCTACCCCACGTCACACTAGATCCTGCATCAGACTACATCATACTAAACTGTGTGTACATTTTACAAATGAAGATCTGAGGCCAGAGTAGCAGCATGACTTTCCCAAGGTCACAGAGATATGTTAAAGCCTGGATCAGAAAACAAATCTCTATCTGGCATCCCTGAAGCCAGTCCAAAGACATTAACAAAAGGGTTTCTTAGGCTATGTTTGTCAAGATTCTTCTTTCTCACTCATACTCCATTGCCCATGCCTATAAGTCATGTCAAGTTTACTCATCAATTTTAAAAAAATTACTGAGCACCAAACATGTGCCCCAAACTAAGTAAAGCTTTGATGACATTGGGATGGATGAAACACTGAGCAGACAGGATGAACTTGAAGTGTAACAAGGAAACTATACTGAACTAAGGAAATATAAACATAGAAGAAATCAGATGGAAAAAACTGTTATTTATGCCAGAAGAGAAGTCAGTGCAGGGAATTATGGTCATAAAAAGATGTTAGGAAATTTTTCAGAGAAGAGGGGACTCTGGACCTGAGTGATGAAAACTCAGTGCTCATCCAGGAGGAGAGTCTGAGTGAGGAGGACATGGTGGTGGAGAGAACAACAAGAACACAGATCCAAAGGCAGGAGCCAGCAAGAATCTGCATAACATTTCAATATCTGGAGTTCCCATCATGGCACTGTGGTTAATGAATCTGACTAGGAACCATGAGGTTGCAGGTTCGATCCCTGACCTTGCTCAGTGGGTTATGGATCCAGCATTGCCATGAGCTGTGGTGTAGGTCGCAGATGCAGCTCGGATCTGGCATTGCTGTGGCTGTGGCATAGGCCAGTGACTATAGCTCCGATTGGACCCCTAGCCTGGGAACCTCCATATGCTACAGGAAGCAGCCCTAGAAAAGGCAAAAAGACAAAAAAAAACCCACAAAAACCCAAAAACCAAAAACCAAAAAAATAAATATCTGAAACAGGATCGAAGGAAAAAGGGCACTAGATGATAGTCAAGATGGAAAAAAAAAGTCTTGGTTGCTATTTGAGGAGTTTGATGTTTTGTAGGCACTAGAGAACCATGGAAAATTTTCAAACAAAGGAATAAATGATCTCATTTGTGACTTATATTTCTGGAAACAACTAAGAGGATGTAGTTAGAGGCAACTACAGCAAAGACCAGTTCGGGAATTCCTACAACCATCTAAGCAGAAATGGTAAGGGCTTAACTGAGGATGAAGAGAAGGGGACACATGGAGAGCCATGAAGACAGTAGAGTCCTTAGGAGAGATGTGACACAGTGTCCAGTTTCCTTGCAATGTGGGAAACTCAGAGAAGTCTTTGAGATAAAATGTGCTACCTATCAGTACAGGCTGTGGAGGTGACTAAGCCCACAAAGACTGACTAAACCAAAGAAACAAAACAAGTAGTCCTGTCCTCCAGACCAAATGAGAGGCAAAGTCTGGCGGGTTTTTGCAGCTCCTGTTGTGACTCATCAGATTAAGGACCTGACTAGTATACGTGAGAATGGTGGCTCGATCCACCATTGGTGCAATTGTTTGGCTGCTCCCGTGGCAGGTGGAAGTTCCCTGATCAGGGATCCAACCTGCACCACAGCAGTAACCAGAGCCACAGCAGTGACAGCACTGGATCCTTAATCCACTGAAGCACCAGGGAACTCTAACAATGTGTGGTTTTTGTTCATTCATCCACATAATTTCTCAAGGCTCTGTAAGCTTGTTTCAACACAAACTAAGTAGGATGCTTTCCAGCCAGGCACTAATCTAGGGACCATCTCTCTATATAGAGGTTTTAGTAATTCAGAGAGATACTACGGCTGAGGATTTTTTTTCCCTCTGAGTTAACTTTTTCCTTTTCACCACTTCCACCGTCATAAATCTTCTTAGAAACCGTGGAACCGACATGGGCAGAATTTGAACTGACATGGGTGAAATATGTATTGCGCTTAAAGACTTCACCACTAGCTTCCTATGTGATGTTACGCATATTTCTTAAGCTTCTTCAAGAACATGATTTTTCCTCAATTAATTCTCAAGCCATAAGACATTGCCTACTCCTGACTCACTTGGGAAAAATATAATGAATTGTCTCTTTCTTCCCCAACAAGGACTCTGCAGTAAGAGAACCAACAGGTCTCCAGGAACCAGGAGCAACCTTTGCTTATATCCTGTGTTATTTTGTACTCCATCAGGAAATGCAAATTGCAAGCTCATCAGAAACTGCTTAATTGCATAGAAAGGGCACAGGAGGAAATCTGCAAATACTGGGACTGAATATTTCACTGTGGTAACCTTGCATTTCATGACATTTCTCTGTGGATGCAAGCCTGGACCTTTGCTGTCTTCCTTATGGACTGAACCATCACCATCTTTGTCATCTTCTTTGTGTTAAACCCCAACCCCTGAGTGTTTATGAACTGAACTTAAAGAGACATTTCTGAAAGGTAATAGAAGAACAATAGTCTAAAATTCCATTGTGATGGAGAGTGGAAATTGAGGGAGTGATGAAACTCACCGTGGAAGGTGCTAGAAAATTCCTGTAAAGAGTCCCTTACACACATTATTGTTGGATTTATGTATTATGAAACTGTCAGGCAGTGTAGTATAATGGAAAGATCCTAGGACTAAGAAATGGAAGACATTTGTGTTACCTTCTCTCTGACACTGATTTTCTGTATAACCTTGAAAATCAGCTTATGCTTATTGAGTTCAGATTCACTATTGTTGAAGTGGAAAAGATAATGCCTTCCCACAAAACTCAGAAGGATATGTTAGGAAATTTTATTGAAATTAGATGTGCAGTTGCTTTTAAAACTATTATATGCTATTGACATCGATCCCTATCGTGTTGTTCCTGAAAGGCATCTAAGGATTGATTATTCTCATGATGTTTAATCCATAGGAACAAAGTAGAAAATGAATAAAATCAGAGTTGCTCTGATTCATGAAGATGTAGGGAACCTGCAACTGCTTCCACAAAAACTTCCTTAAGTTCTCTTTCTCAGTAACTTCTTGAGGTAGGCTTTAACAAAAACCAAGGGCCCCCTCTGACTATAATATGGAAACAAACCTATAACTTATGCTAATAGGGGAGCTGAAGCAGGTGGAACTGAGTGATTTCCCTGGGTAATACAGTAAGTTCATGTAGAATAAAACATGTGATTTAACACTGCCCGATAACGGAGAGTACAACTCCCTCAGGAGAAAGAAAACAACAAGCAAGATGAAGAAGCTGAGAAGCCACCCCCAGTCAAACCAATGGGAGAACTCACCTAAAACAGACAACAATGAAACAGATCTCTGCAGTCTGACAGACCTGGAGTTCAAAAGAGAAATAGTGAAAATACTGAAGGAATTAAGAGAAAATATGAACAGTAATGCAGACACCCTCAGAAAGGAACTAGAAAATATAAGGAGGAGCCAAGAAAAATTAGAACATTCATTTGCAGAGATGCAAACTGAACTAAGGGCAGTAAAAACCAGAATGAATAATGCAGAAGAATGAATCAGTGATATGGAAGATAGAATAATGGAAATCACTCAATCCGGTCCACAGACAGAAAACCGAATCAAAAAACTGGAAAGCAATATAAGAGACCTATGGGATAATATAAAGTGGGCCAATCTACGCATAATAGGAATTCCGAAGGAGTAGAAAAAGATAAGGGGATGGAAAATACTTGAAGAAATTATCACTGGAAACTTCCCAAATCTAAAGGATACTGAGTTCAAGATACAGGAAGCACAGAGGGCCCCAAACAAATTGAACCCAAATAGACCCACACCAAGACACATCATAATAAAAATGGCAAAAGTTAGTGATAAAGAGAGGATCCTAAAGGCAACAAGAGAAAAGCAGAATGTTACCTACAAGGGAACCCCCATAAGATTATCAGCTGATTTCTCTACAGAAACACTACGGGCCAGGAGGGAATGGCAAGAGATATTTAAGGTGCTAAAAGGAAAAAATACGCAACCTAGAATACTCTATCCAGCAAGAATATCATTTAAAATAGAAGGGGAAATAAAATTTTTTCCCAACAAACAAAAACTAAAAGAATATAGCAACACAAAACCCAGGCTAAAAGAAATACTGAAAGGGCTTCTCTAAACCAAAAAGAAAGGAAGGAAAGAAAGGGCAGAAAAAAGAAAAAAAAAAAGAAGAGGGAGAACTAGGACTAAGGAAACAACAATCAGAGAGCAGTCACTCAAATAAGCCAGCATACAGATTTAATCATGAACAGGCCTCAAACAAAATAAAATTAAAAAGAAAAAAATAAAAAAGAGTCATCAAAACCATAAAATGTGGGCAAGGGATGTTAGGAAGTAAATAAACCTTTTTGTTTGTTTGTATGTTTCTCTTCTTAATTTTAATATAGTAATGAAGTGTTTGAACTTACAGGACCATCAGGCTAAAACACACAATTATGGGAAGGGGTTAGCATACTTAAAAAACAGGGCAACCACAAGCCAAAACCAAATATTGCATTTGCAAAAAATGAAAGAAAAAAAAAACACTCAAGCAGATAATAACAGGAGACCATCCAACAAAAAAAAAAAAAAGAAAAGAAAAAGAAAGGAAGAATGGAGAACCATAGAATCAACTGGAACCCGAGGTTCAAATGGCAATAAATAATCATCTATCAATTATCACCTTAAATGTCAATGGACTGAACGCCCCAATCAAAAGACACAGAGTGGCTGAGTGGATAAAAAGGCAAAAACCTTCAATATGCTGCCTACAAGAAACTCACCTTAGGACAAAAGATACATATAGATTGAAAGTGAAAGGGTGGAGAAAAATATCTCACGCCAATAGACATGATAGAAAAGCAGGAGTCGCAACGCTCATATCAGACCAAATAGACTTTAAAACAAAAGACACAAAGAAAGACAAAGAAGGACACTACTTAATGATTAAGGGATCCATCCAAGGAGAGGATGTTACTATCGTCAACACATATGCCCCAAATACAGGAGCACCCAGATACATACAACAAATATTAACAGACATAAAGGGAGATATTGATGAGAATACAATCATAGTAGGAGACCTTAATACACCCCTCACATCAATGGACAGATCCTCTAGACAGAAAACCAATAAAGCAACAGAGATCCTAAAGGAAACAATAGAAAAGTTAGACTTCATTGATATCTTCAGGACACTACATCCAAAAAAAAAGCAGAATACACATTCTTCTCAAAGGCTCATGGAACATTCTCAAGAATCGACCACATATTGGGACACAAAGCTAATCTCAATAAATTTAGGAGCATAGAAATTATCCCAAGTATCTTCTCTGACCACAATGCCATGAAATTAGAAACCAACCATGGGAAAAGGAAAGAGAAAAAACCTACTGCATGGAGACTAACAACATGCTACTAAAAACCAATGGGTCAATGAGGAAATCAAGAAGGAAATTAAAAACTACCTTGAAACAAATGATAATGAAGACACAACCGCTCAAAATCTATGGGATGCTGCGAAAGCAGTGTTCAGAGGGAAATTTATAGCAACACAGGCCTTTCTCAAAAAAGAAGAAAGATCCCAAATTGACAACTTAACCCTCCACCTAAATGAATTAGAAAAAGAAGAAAAAAAAGGCCTAAAGTCAGCAGAAGGAAGGAAATTATAAAGATCAAAGAAGACATCAATAAAATAGAGACTCAAAAAACAATAGAGAAAATTAATAAAACCAAGAGCTGGTTCTTTGAAAAGGTCAACAAAATTGACAAACCCCTGGCCAGACTCACTAAAAAGAGGAGAGAAAGAACCCAAATAACCAAAATTATAAATGAAAAAGGAGAAATCACAACGGATACAGCAGAAATACAAAAAACCTTAAGAGAATACTATGAACAACTATACGGCAACACGTGTGACAATCTGGAAGAAATGGACAATTTTCTAGAATCTTACAGCCTGCCAAAACTGAATCAAGTAGAAACAGACCAACTGAACAGACCAATCACTAGAAATGAAATTGAAGAGGTCATAAAATCACTCCCTACAAATAAAAGTCCAGGACCAGATGGCTTCACAGGTGAATTCTATCAAACATATAAAGAGGAATTGGTGCCCATCCTCCTTAAACTCTTTCAAAAGGTTGAAGAAGAAGGAATACTCCCAAAGACATTCTATGATGCCACCATCACCCTCATTCCAAAACCAGACAGAGATACCACCAAAAAAGAAAACTATAGCCCAATATCATTGATGAATATAGATGCAAAAATTCTCAACAAAATCTTAGCCAACCGAATCCAACAACATATCAAAAAAATTATACACCATGACCAGGTTGGGTTCATCCCAGGTTCACAAGGATGGTTCAACATACGCAAATCAATCAGCATCATACACCACATTAACAAAAGCAAAGTCAAAAATCATATGATCATCTCAATAGACGCAGAAAAAGCATTTGACAAAGTCCAACATCCATTCATGATCAAGACCCTCGCCAAAGTGGGTATAGACGGAACATTCCTGAATATAATCAAAGTCATTTATGATAAACCCACAGCAAATATAATCCTCAATGGGGAAAAACTGAAATGCCTTCTCTCTCAAATCTGGAACGAGACAGGGAGCCCACTCTCACCACTGCTCTTCAACATAGTTTTGGAAGTCCTAGCCACAGCAATTAGACAAACAAAAGAAATAAAAGGCATCCATATACGAAGAGAAGAGATAAAACTGTCACTGTATGCAGATGACATGATACTATACATAGAAAACCCGAAGGACTCAACCCCAAAACTACTTGAAATGATTAATAAATTCAGCAACGTAGCAGGATATAAGATTAACATTCAGAAGTGAGTCGCATTTCTGTACACCAGCAATTAAATATTAGAAAAAGAATACAAAAATATAATACCTTTTAAAATTGCACCTCACAAAATCGAATACCTCGGAATACACCTGACCAAGGAGGTAAAGGACCTATATGCCGAGAACTATAAAACTTTAATCCAAGAAATCAAAGAAGATGTAAAGAAATGGAAAGATATTCCATGTTCCTGGGTTGGGAAAATCAATATTGTAAAGATGGCCATACTACCCAAAACAATCTACAGATTCAATGCAATCCTTATCAAATTACCCATGACATTTTTCACAGAACTAGAACAAACAATCCAAACATTTATATGGAACCACAAAAGACCCAGAATCGCCAAAGCAATCCTGAGAAACAAAAACCAAGCAGGAGGCATCACTCTCCCAGACTTCAAGAAACACTACAAAGCCACAGTCATCGAAACAGTGTGGTACTGGGATCAAAACAGACAGACCGACCCATGGAATAGAATAGAGAACCCGGAAATAAACCCTGACACCTATGGTCCATTCATCTTTGACAAGGGAGGCAAGAACATCAAATGGGAAAAAGAAAGTCTATTCAGCAAGCATTGCTGGGAAACCTGGACAGCTGCATGCAAAGCAATGAAACTAGAACACACCCTCACACCATGCACACAAATAAACTCAAAATGGCTGAAAGACTTAAATATATGACAGGACACCATCAAACTCCTAGAAGAAAACATAGGCAAAACACTCTCTGACATCAACCTCATGAATATTTTCTCAGGTCAGTCTCCCAAAGCAATAGAAATAAGAGCAAAAATAAACCCATGGGACCTCATCAAACTGGAAAGCTTTTGCACAGCAAAGGAAACCCAAAAGAAAACAAAAAGACAACTTTCAGAATGGGAGAAAATAGTTTCAAATGATGCAACCGACAAGGGCTTAATCTCTAGAATATATAAGCAACTTATACAACCCAACAGCAAAAAAGCCAATCAATCAATGGAAAAATGGGCAAAAGACCTGAATAGACATTTCTCCAAAGAAGATATACAGATGGCCAACAAACACATGAAAAAATGCTCAACATCGCTGGTTATAAGAGAAATGCAAATCAAAACTACCATGAGATATCACCTCACACCAGTCAGAATGGCCCTCATTAATAAGTCCACAAATAACAAGTGCTGGAGGGGCTGTGGAGAAAAGGGAACCCTCCTGCACTCTTGGTGGGAATGGAAACTGGTACAGCCACTATGGAGAACAGTTTGGAGATACCTTAGAAATCTATACATAGAACTTCCATATGACCCCGCAATCCCACTCTTGGGCATCTATCCAGACAAAACTCTACTTAAAAGAGACACATGCACCCGCATGTTCATTGCAGCACTCTTCACAATAGCCAGGACATGGAAACCACCCAAATGTCCATCGACAGATGATTGGATTCGGAAGATGTAGTATATATACACAATGGAATACTCCTCAGCCATAAAAAAAGAATGACATAATGCCATTTGCAGCAACATGGATGGAGCTAGAGAATCTCATCCTGAGTGAAATGAGCCAGAAAGACAAAGACAAATACCATATGATATCACTTATAACTGGAATCTAATATCCAGCACAAATGAACATCTCCTCAGAAAAGAAAATCATGGACTTGGAGAAGAGACTTGTGGCTGCCTGATGGGAGGGGGAGGGAGTGGGAGGGATCGGGAGCTTGGGCGTATCAGACACAACTTAGAATAGATTTACAAGGAGATCCTGCTGAATAGCATTGAGAACTTTGTCTAGATACTCATGTTGCAACAGAAGAAAGGCTGGGGGAAAAATGTAATTGTAATGTATACATGTAAGGATAACCTGACCCCCTTGCTGTACAGTGGGAAGATAAAAAAAAAATGTGATTTTTAAAAATTACGTAGTTCAATTTATTCATGAGATAAATCTTTGCTTGATTTCATTGCCTTAGTAATATCATTATTTCCTTTAAAGCTGTACATAGAGGAAAAAATATTATCCAATGGCCTTGAGAAATCTTACCACGGTGTCTGAATTTATTTTTTGCAGAATTACCCAGTCTCAAGAGTTGAGCTTGCTCTTATTTTTCTTCTTATCTACAGTATATGTAACAACTGTGTTAGCAAATGTTGCCATCATGGTCACTGTGACCTGGGAGTCTCACCTGCACACACCCATGTACTTCCTGCTCCACAACCTCTCCATCTTGGACATCTGCTTCTCCTCCCTCACTGCCCCCAAGGTCCTAGTAGACCTTCTTCCCAGGAGAAAGACCATCTCCTTCAATGGTTGCATCACACAGATGTTCTTCTTTCACCTCCTTGGTGGGGCAGATATTTTCTCTCTCTCTGTGATGGCCTTTGATTGCTACGTGGCCATTTCCAAGCCCCTGCACTATGTGACCATCATGAGTAGGGGCCGGTGCACTGCCCTCATTGTGGCCTCCTGGCTGGGGGGCTTTGTCCACTCCATTGTGAAGATCTCCCTGCTGCTCCCACTCCCCTTCTGTCGACCCAACATTGTGGATGGCTTCTGCTACGATGTCCCCCAGGTCCTCAAACTTGCCTGCACCAACACCTTGGCCCTTGAGTTCTGACACCTTTGTTTTGGAGCTGCTGATGATTTCCAGCAATGGCCTGGTCACTACTCTATGGTTTGTCCTTCTTCTTGTGTCTTACACAGTCATCCTTGTGATGCTGAGGGCTCACACGGGTGAGGGCAGAAGAAAGCCATCTCCACCTGCACAGCCCATATCACCGTGGTGACCCTACATTTTGTGCCCCTCATCTATGTCTATGCCTGGCCCTTCACTGTCCTCTCCATGGACAGAGCTGTCTCCATCACCTTCACTGTCATCATCCCTGTCCTGAACCCCATTATCTACACCCTGAGGAACCAGGAGATGAAGTCAGCCATGAGGAGACTGAATGGAAGACTCATGCTTTCTGCAATGGGATAGCATCATTACAGATTGCAGATCCAGATGCAAGTATATAATTGAAATATTTTCTTAAACTATTAGCTGTCCTACATTGGGGCTCAACCATACCTAAACAATTAACTATACCAGGATGGCACAGATACAAAGGATCAATAACCTGGAACACAGGCTTTGAAAAGAAACACCAGAAGGAAGTTATAGGGAAGAACATAGTCTTTGAAGAGTAAGTGACAGCACGCAGGGCACAACTGTGAACCATGGTAGAAACTGTGTGTCCAGGTAATGAGGTAAAGACTAGCACTGCAATGACCAGGCATGTAACAGGGACATTCGTCTCCATGTAGCAGGCATCCAGCATCTTGGTCCCAGTTCAACAATAGTTACTCTATGACTATTTATCAAGTACATGCTATGTACTAAACACTGTCTGCAAACATTCTGCTTTAACATTTCTGTTTTGTCAGCAAATTTGGAGCATCCTTTCTTAAATTTTATTGGAGTATAGTTGACTTATAATATTGTGTTAATTTCAGGTGTACATCACAGTGAATCAGTTATACATATATCCGTTCTTTTCCAGATTCTTTTCCCATATTGGTTATTACAGAATATTGAGATTTCCCTGTGCCATGGAGTAGGTCCTTGTTACTTTTCTATTTTATATATAGGGGTGTATATTTATTATTATTATTATTATTATTATTATTATTATTATTTTAATAGTTATTTCCCCAATACAATTTTTTGTTTTCTACTGTACAGCATGGTGACCCAGTTACACATACATGTACACATTCTATTTCTGCACATTATCATGCTCCATCATAAGTAACTTGACATAGTTTCTAGTGCTACACAGCAGGATCTCATTGCTAATCCATTCCAAAGGCAAGAGTCTGCATCTATTAACCCCAAGCTCCCCAACCACCCCACTTCCTCCCCCTCTCTCTTGGCAACCACAAGTCTATTCTCCAAGTCCATGATTTTCTTTTCTGTGGACATGTTCATACCAGATATGAGTGATATCATATGGTATTTGTCTTTCTCTTTCTGACTTACTTCACTCAGTATGAGAGTTTATAGTTCCATCCATGTTGCTGCAAATGGCATTATGCCATTCTTTTTTATGGCTGAGTAGTGTTCCATTGTGTATATATACCACATCTTCCTCATCCAATCATCTGTCAATGGACATTTGGGTTGTTTCCATGTCTTGGCTATTGTGAAGAGTGCTGCAATGAACATGCTGGTGCATGTGTCTTTTTAAAGGAAAGTTATGTCCAGATATATGGCCAAGAGTGGGATTGCTGGATCATATGGTAGTTCTACGTATAGATTTCTAAGGTACCTCCATACTATTCTCCACAGTGGCTGTACAGCTTACACTCCCACCAAGAGTGCAGGAGGATTCCCTTTTCTCCACACCCCCTCCAGCATTTGTTATTTGTGGGCTTATTAATGATGGCCATTCTGATTAGTGTGAGGTGGTATCAGGGGTGTGTATGTTAATCTCAACCTTTTAATTTATCCCTCCCACCACCACATTTCCCCTTTTGGACTTTCTTATTAATCAACCCACCTGTAAAATACCCTGGCAAGACCTCCCACCAATATTTGGTATATGTAAAGCGTCTTAGCTTTTAAAGATTTCCATTGCCTTGTGCCCAGATAACTTTGTCAGAATTGGATGCTGCAAAGGAAGAGGAAGAGAAAGATAGAATTGTATGTGACCTATAAGTCACCATCTGGTTTGTACAGCTCTAGTACATAACTACCACAATGGCTAGAATCTGGAGCTACCTATGCTGTGTTCATGGTACTGCCTCAGGCATAACCTACTTAGATTAGTTGAAAAAGGAAAAATGTATGTTCAACCCAACAAATACTCTTATTTTTCCTATATGTACTTCTTTATCATTTCTCTTACCACTGTCCGTTTTAAAACCTCACAAAACTTTAAATCAGTAGATCTAATTCTCCTTTATATTCCCAGGATCTAGAATACTGCCAGACCCATAAGAAGCTATGAGTAAGTGTTCAAATATGTAGAAAAGGATGAAATAATGCATGCAAGAAAATGATACCAAATTCTATTTAATCTTGGGTTTTTTTAGTATTTAAAACTAACTTTAGGAGTTCCCTTTATGGTTCAGCAGGAAGAATCCAACTAGCATCCATGAGGATGAGGGTTCAATCCCTGGCCTTGTTCAGTGGGTTAAGGATCTGGCATTGCCATGAACTGTAGTGTAGGTTGCAGATGCAGCTCGGATCTTGCAATTGCTGTGGTAGGCTGGCAGCTGCAGCTCCAATTTGACCCGTGGCCTGGGAACTTCCATATGCAGCACATGTGGCTCTAAAAAGGAAAAAACAAAGCAAAACTGACTTTACATTTCTATGGAAGCCAAAGGAAATGGAAATGATTGAAGCAGAGTGTCCTAGGATTTTATACTCTAGGCTTTATGCAGAACCACGTCCCCTTATTTTAATTTATTTGGAGCAGATAGGTTTTGCAATTTAAAATTTCTTAGCTTTAAAAAGATAATTCAGTGCATAGATTATATAGCATATAATTTATCCCATTGAGACCCTCTAATACCCAAACACTTTAATCAATTTCTGCAAAAAAAATATGAGTATTCCCACTATGTGCAATTGATCAAAGGTATATATGTCCTCATATTAATTCATATCAAGATTTTTCCACTTAAAATTAGTTCAGGTCAGATAATATTTTTAATATTAAATGATCTTAAAAATCATTCAGCATTCAGAGTTTGGAGATTTCAGATTGACAGGTAACAAATACAGAAACAGAATATGAGGGGTTGTAGGAGACAATATAGTTACATCTTAGTACCCAGAATCTTTGAATATGTTACAACATATGGCAAAGGAAATTGCAGTTGTAAATGGAATTAAGTTTGCTAATGAGCCAACCTTAAAATAGGAAGGCTATTCCAGAATATCTGGGTAGGGTCAATGTCATCACAAGGGCCTTAAAAGTAGAAGAGGAAGAAAGAAGAGAAGGTTGGAGTAATCCAATGTGAGAAGTACTTGGCTTTAGAGATGGAAGAGCCCACAGCCAAGGACTGTGGGTAGCCAGAAGCTAGAAAAACCAAGAGAGTAGATTCTTCCCTAGAACCTCCAGAAAGACCCATGTCAGATTTTTGACCCACAGAATTGCAAGATAATAAATTTATGTTGGTTTAAGCCACTGAGTGTGTGATAATTTGTTACAGCAGCCATAGAAAACTAATACAAGAGCGATGCTTCACCTGGGATGAAGAGGAAGAGGAGCCGAAAAGGAAGAGGGAGAGAAGATAGATGCAAGGAAGAGGGGGCTAGGGGTGGGAGAGGGAACCTGCCAAAGGATGGTGGCCACTTGATTCTCCCAAGAGTCTAGGAATTAGCATCACACTCATGCACAAATCTCATGTTCATGGGCAAGAGAGGCCAACCCTAAGGTGTCACCACTTTCTGGACTCAGTATAGGATGGAATAGAGCATGAGTCTGAAGTAAAGGGAACTTCCATATGCCACAGGTGCAGTCCTAAAAAATAAGTACATGAATAATAAAAATAAAATTTAAAATGGCAGAAGACTTCAATTGAAAAAATGAAATTGGACCCCTATTTTACACCACTCACAAAAATTCACTTGAATGGAAGTTCCTGTGTGACTCAGTGGAAACGAACCCAACTAGCATCCATGAGGATGCGGGTTCGACCCCTGGTCTCACTCAGGGGTTTAAGGATCCAGCGTTGCATTGAGCTTTGGTGTAGGTCATAGACACAGTTTGGATCTGGTGTTGCTGTGGCTGTGGTGTAGGCCAGCAGCTACAGCTCTAATTCAACCCCTAGCCTGGGATCCTCCATATGCCACCAGTGAGGCCCTAAAATTAAAAACAACAACAAAAAAAATTCACTTGAATGGAGAAATATTTAAACATGAAACTTGAAACTATAAAACTGCTAGAAGAAAAACTAGGGGAAAATCTCCTTGACATTGGTTTGGCAATGATACTTTGGGATCTGACACCAAAAACACGAACAACAAAAGCAAAATTTAAGAAATGGAGGAGGGAGAATTCCTGTCATGGCTCAACAGAAACAAATCTGACTAGCATCCATGAGGACACAGGTTCAGTCCTTGGCCTTGCTCAGTGGGTTAAGGATCCAGTGTTGCCATGGTCTGTGGTGTAGGCTGCAGACACAACTCAAATCCCACATTACTGTGGCTGTGGCACAGGGCCAGCAGCTACAGCTCCAGTTCAACTACGGGGAGGGGAGGTCGGGGGTCGGGGCTAAAAAGACAAAAGACAAAAAATTAAAATAAATAAATAAATAAAGTAAATGGAGGTGTTCTCTTGTGGCACAGCAGGTTAAGGATAAATTTTTGTCACAGCAGTGGCTGCTGTGGTATGGCTTCCATCCCTGGCCTGGGAATTTTCACATGCCTTATGTGATATATGATTGGCAAATATTTTCTCCCATTCTGGTGTTGTCTTTTCATTGTTGACGATGTCTTTTGCTGTGCAGAAGCCCTTTAACTTGCTGTAGCTCCATTTATTTATTTATTTATTTATTTAGGCTGGGTCCAAGGTAGTTTTTATCTTTGTTGACTAGTTTAATGTACTAAAACAAAATGGAAAACCAGGTAAATCCAAACCCACCATCATTCTGGAAACAGTGAAAATATATAAGTATATAAGATGAAACCATTTAATAAATTGAATTAATTTTAAATAACTGCCATAATTGTGTGGACAGCTTTATCAGCATGCTTGTCTAGCTTAATGTATGAGATATCTCAGAGTAGCATACTTAATCAAAATTGAAAGATTCAATATAAGTGGGAAAGTTGTTCAACACCCAAACACCATTTAAGTCATGTTTCTCTGCCTGAGACTGATGAAACTGTGAGCATCCTGTGTGTGATGAGAAAGTGGACTAATAACAAAAGATTTGAGGTCCAGTTCTCTTCTTTTTGTTTTTGGTAATATAATTAAAACTCTCTTGTCTATGGTGTCCTCTGAGCCTTTCAAGCCATACAAATTGGACACTTTTAGTCCCTCGGGAACAGCTGCTGGCATGTTTTAACAAAGTTCTGATTGAGCTGTGGATAAAGGTCTAGATTTCACCTACTGCCTCTAAATAATTTGAAAACCAATTAAAAAGTGTCCGTGTCCATGTGTGTGCGTGAGCATGTGTGCATATGCAAGTCTCAGTGACTTTTAATAACTCCCATTGAAATTTCATCACCAGCAGCACAATCAGGCACTTGACATCCCCTTCCTTGTCCAATAATATTTCCTTTCCAATTCTTATATTAGGCCTGAAGCTGAAGGATTTGTGTATAACATAGGAACACAGTGAAAGAGTCTTGAAGATGTGATTCTTTGAATCTACCATTTCTCTCCTGAGAGGGGAGAAAAGACACTAAGATAGATAGATTATAGATAGATAGATAGATAATAGATAGAGGGATAGATTCTTAGATAGATAATAGACATATTAGATTACTACATACATATATATTTGCCACACCTGTAGCATGTGGAAGTTCCCAGGCCAGGGATTGAAACCACACCACGGCATTGACCTGAGCCACCACAGTTAAAACAACAGTCCTTAACAGGCTGAGCCACCAGGGAACTCCAACACTAAGATATTTAGTCCTCCAAAGGGCTTTACCTTCAGAAACAAATTTTCAAGAATTAATGTCACCAGTGTTTTGTTCTGCCCTCCACCCCATGGGATACAATTTGTACTTGGAGTTTCAGGATCAAAGGAATGAGGTAAATACATTAAACATCTAGCCAAGGTTAAAGTTATGCATAGTGAAATTGAGATGTTGTTACTGATTTTGTATAAATAGTTTGATCTTAATATTTCCCAGTTATATTCAATGTTTCAGAGCCAAGGTGATCTTCTCAGTGATAAAGACAGCAAAGGTGGGTGTTAACCATCAGGAAGAGGGATGTTGTGTTCAGAGGAATGCAGAAATTTGGGTCATTTGGCATGACTTTCAGAGTCCCTTTCTGTCAAATGTTTATCTTCAGATAGACTTCATGAGACATTTTTGTTATACAAAATTCTACTCTACATGTGTGTGTGTGTGTGTGTGTGTGTGTGTGTGTGTGTGTGAAGAGGTTATTTAAAAAGTTACTGTTTATGGTCTTTTTAAAAAGAAACTGTTTCTTTCCATCCTATTTCTATCTATTCCTTCCTTCAACCAAATATAGATTCATAATATATTTCATATGAAAACCAAGAATAACAGTACTTATGGAGTTCCCATCGTGGCTCAGCAGTAATACACTTGACTAGTATCCATCAGGACACAGGTTCAATCCCTGACCTCACTCAGTGGGTCTGGGATCCAGCATTGCCTGGAGCTGTGGAGTAGGCCAGCAGCTACATTTCTGATTTGACCCCTATCCTGAGAACATCTATATGTCATGGGTACAGCCCTAAAAATACACCACACACACACACACAAAAAATAACAATGCTTACTAAAGGGTGATGGTAAAATTAAATAATCAACTTTTAATACCTCTTCACATATAGTAAGCTCTCTAAATATAATAGTTTTTGTTACTGATGAAAATCACGACATCTCCTATCATCTCCTATCCCACCCAAATCTGCACTTCATCAGGCATTTCTCATTTGATCATGCATTACATTCATCAATTTGCACAAATCAATCATTTTTTTAGGCTGTAAACTCTTTGGCCATGTGGTCCAATTTACCTATACGCATTGGAAGATTGTAGTAAATGTTCACTGGCTAAGTGTAAGGAGGAACAAATAAAAATTATAAAATTTCCAAAAAGTGGTCAGTAACAGCTTATGTAAAAAAGGGCATTATGCTAATGATACCTGTGTCTCTCCCTGCTGTGTGATTCCCTCCACTCTTTTAGCTTCAGTCCACAAAAGGAAAGAGGCAGAGGAGAGTATGCCTGATGCGACATGGACCACCTCTTGAAAGGTCACCATCTTTATTCTCTACCCACCTCCCCAAGCAAGGATTGTGTCAGTTATACAAGATGAATATGTTCAAAAGATGTGCTGTACAAAACCATGGCCATAGTTAACAAAACTACATGATGCACTTAAAAATTTATTAAGAGAGTAGCTGTCACATTTGTGTTTTAACCACAAGAAAAATTACAATGTTCTTTGAGATGTGGATTTACGTATCCGTTTTCCAATAGCAAATTTTATATATTTTTAAATAATTATAAAGCAAATAATCTCTTTAGGGTAAAGGAATCAAAATAACAAGTTACCTATACAAAATAACAGGCTGAATTTTTAAGAAATCTGACAGAAAACAGCCAAGAGCAAGGAAACTGACTCATACCACAGCAACATTGTAATCATAGCAAGATAAAACCCGCTTGAACAACACAATATTTGCTATTATGAATATTAAATCTGTAGACTCTAAGTCCACAATGGCTGGAATCATGTCTTTTTTTATTATTTTATTTTATTTTATTTTGCTGTTTAGGGCTACACCCACAGTTTATGCAGATTCTCAGGCTAGGGGTCAAATCGGAGCTATAGCCACTGGCCTATGCCACAGCCTACAGCAATGCAGGATCCGAGAAGTGTCTTTGACCTACACCACAGGTCACAGCAACACCAGATCCTTAACTCACTGAGCAAGGTCAGGGATCAAACCTGCATCCTCATGGATGCTAGTCAGATTCATTAACCACAGAGCCATGCCAGGAACTCCTCTTTCTTATCTTTACATACAAATATACGGTTTGAATATGAATGAATCCTTCAGAAAGTTCTTGATGTCAATAAATTTGTATGGAATTTAAATGGGATCCTGCTGCATAGCACAGAGAACTATATATATAATCACTTGTGATGGAACATGATGGGGGATAATGTGAAAAAAAGAATGTATATATATGTATGACTGGGTCACATTGCTGTACAGCAGAAATTGACACAACATTGTAAATCAATCATAATAAAAAATGTTTAATAAAAGGCAAAAAAATATGCTACAGGAATATATTGTACAATATAAGGAATATAACCAGTACTTTATAGCAACCATAAATGGAATATAAACTTTAAAAATTGTGTATCACTATGTTGTACACCTGAAACTTATATAATATTGTACAGCAACTATACCTCAATTTAAAAGAACAGAAAAATAAATAAATAATAACAATGAAATTTTGAAACCAAAATAAATCCATATAAAATAGGCTATGTAAATATCACTACTGAACACAAATGCTTATTCTTTCCAAAAACAGTATTACTGGAAAAGGATTATTGAAAGACTTCACATGTGATCATGTAATTGGATCACTGAAATGACTGCTATATTAGATATTTGGACAGCTCAACAAATTATGAATACTACCACCACGTGGGAAAGATTCTGAATTGTACTCATGGTGCTGAAGAAGAAAACATTTTAGAGGAAGGAGAAGGAGGAGGAGGAAAAAGAGAAGAAAACACATATAGCCAAGTATTTTCATACAAAGTAGCTGAAACAAAGGAGAAAAAGAAGATGTTCCAATGGAGCTGGGGAACTGCACTGCTGTAAAAGAATTTATTTTCCTTGGCCTAACCCAGGAGCAAGAACTGAGCTTGGTATTATTCCTTTTCCTGCTTTTGGTGTATATGACAACTCTGCAGGGAAACCGCCTCATCATGATCACTGAGACCTGTGAGTCTCACCTTCACACACCCATGTATATTTTTGCTCTGTAATTTATCTATTGCCAACATGTGCTTTTCCTCCATCACAGCTCCCAAAGTTCTGGCAGATCTTTTGTCACCAAGAAAGACCATCTCCTACAATGGCTGCTTCACCCAGATGTTCTTCTTCCACCTTATTGGAGGGGTGGATGTATTTTCTTTGTCAGTGATGGCATTAGATCGGTATGTGGCCATCTCCAAGCCCCTACACTACACACTACATGACCATCATGAGTAGAAGCTGTTGCATCGGGTTAATAGTGGCCTCCTGGGTGGGGGGCTTTGTCCACTCCATCGTGCAGATTTCACTCTTGCTGCCACTCCCCTTCTGCACACCCAATGTCCTTGACACTTTCTACTGCAGTGTCCTCCATGTCCTCAAACTTGCCTGCACTGACATTTTTGTGCTTGAGCTGCTGATGATTTCTAACAATGGACTGCTCGCCATGCTGTGGTTCATCTTCCTCCTGGTGTCCTACTTGGTCATATTATTATTACTAAGGTCTCACCAGGAGGAGGGCAGGAGGAAAGCCATCTCTACCTTCACCTCCCACGTCACCGTGGTGACCTTGCACTTCGTGCCCTGCATCTATGTCTACACCCAGCCCTTCACCGCCCTCCCCACAGATAAGGCCATCTCCGTCACCCTCACTGTCATCTCCCCATTGTTGAACCCCTTGATCTACACCCTGAGGAACCATGAGATGATGTTGGCCATGAGGAAACTGAAGGGAAGACTCGTGCCTTCTGTCGTGGGATAGACTACTAGCTCACCCCCACTCGCCATCTTTGAAAATGTTTGTCCATCAAATAAACTATATTTGATTAATTTTCATATTTCTGCTAAGATACTATGACTTACAGATATTGTGATCATTGTGCAATGATGGAAAAAAAATGGGTTTCATGTTTCAAAATACTTAGCCAGAAAAGTGTTATGTCACTTTTGCTATGCAGCCTTGGAAGAGAGAAAGAAAATGGAATCCAAATACACTCAGACCATCTTATCACATTAGATAGTTGTAGGGGTTTTTTCAGCTCTACAGAGATGTGATTGACAAATAAAAATGACTTCTATTTAATATGTACAACCTGATGTTGTGAAACCATCATTGGGGGAAAGTGAGTTAAGCTGGGATCCTCCATGTTCTTTTTTACAACAACATGGGAATCTACACTTGCCTAAATGATTTTTTCAATTAAAAAGGCAAAAAAATTGCTGTATATCCACACATTCCCATTAATTCCTACACTGTTCACAGGAAGAGAGCTGAGACATATTAGAAAATAACACAGTTTGGAAAGATAAACATCATGTGATATCAGTTGTATATGGAAGGAATCTAAAAAAAGATACAAATGAATTTATTTACAAAACAGAAACAGACTCCCAGACTGTGAAAACAAACTTCTATTTGCCAAAGGGGACAGATGTGGGGAGGAGCAATGGACTGGGGGTCTGGGATCAGCATATGCACATTATTGTACATAGAATGGATAGTCAACAGAGACCTGGTGTATAGCACAGGGAACTCTGCCCAATATTCTGCTGTAACCTACATGGGAAAAAATATGAAAAAGAATGGATATGTGTACTTGTATAACTAAATCACTTTGTTGTACAGAAATGATCACAACCCTGTAAATTAGCTATATTTCAATACAACTTTAATTAAAAGAAAAAAAAGAAAAGAATGCAGTTTTAACATTGGGATTCTATAAGGTCTTTCACAAAGTAATTACATCTAAGAAAGTAAACACATCCAAATGATGTTCCTCTTCTGACTGTAAAATATGAATAAATTAAATATCTATTACCTGAAGATTTTTCCATCTAAAGCCCACATGCCAGTAGTTGAGGGAAGCAGCCTTGAAGATAGCAGAGCTTGAATTAGAGTTCCCACCATGGCTCAGTGGAAATGAATCCAACTAGTATCCCTGAGGATATGAGTTCGATCCCTGGCCTTGCTCAGTGGGTTGGGGATCCAGTATGGCCATGAGCAGTAGTGTAGGCCAGCAGCTGTAGTTCTGACTTGACACCAAGCCTGGAAACTTCCATATGCCATGGGTATGGCCCTAAAAAGAAAAAAAAAAGAATATGGACCTCAGCAGTCATGAGTCCCATGACCTGGGAGTTCCTACTGTGGCACAACAGGATCGGCTGTGTCTCTGGTTTGCAGGGACACAGGTTCAATTCCCTGCCCAGCACAGCAGATTAAGGATCCAGCTCAGCTATGGCATAGGTTGCAACTGTGGCTCAGATCTGATCCCTGGCCTGGGAACTCCATATACCACAGGGCAGCCAAAAAGAAAAGAAAGAAGTAAAAGAGAATGCAACAAAAAACAAAAAAATTAATTAAATGAAAAATCTCTATGAGCTGGTGCAAGGTCCTTCCTCTGACCTTCCTCTGATGCCCTGGCCCACTGGCCACCATCCACTGCTCTTCCTCAGCACCTTGAGCTTGGCTCTAACCCTCATGCCTTCTTAACTTTATGCTTTGCAGTTTTATCCAAAAACCTGGCAGAACAAGCAGAACATAGAAAACACTCATACAAATCTTAAAAATCAAGGGGTTCCCATTGTGGTTTGTTGGGTTAGAAACCCAAGGTGGTGTCCATGAGGATGTGGGTTCAATCCCTGGCCTTGCTCAGTGGGTTAAAGATCCAGCATTACAGCAATCTGTGGTGTAGGTCATGGATGCAGCTCTGGATCCAGTGCTGCCATAGCTGTACCATAGGCCTGCAGCTGCAGCTCTGATTTGACCCCTGCTTTGGAACTGCCATATGCAATTGTTGTGGCCTTAAAATGGTGCAACAAGCCTGGGCTCCCAAGAGTAGGGACTGGTGCACACATTGTGGATGTAGGACTGTATGAGTAACATGTCCTGCAATTCATGAGGCATCCCCAAGAGCATGTGACTGGCCCCAGCAGCTCATAGAGCCCACAGGTCATTCCAGGCATCCAGCTTCAGAAGAGAGCGGGGTGACCATGGGCTCCCCTGTGCCCAGGGGCAGGAAGTCTGACTTGGAGAGGCAGAAGTGAGCCTTATCCTGCATCCTCAGGGCTCAAAGGTCCTGGTGACACCAACCGGGGTCAGACCCATGGTTTGCTCTCACCCCAGTTTCTCTCCATCAAATCTGTCAAATCCAGAGGGAGAACGCAAATGACTAAAAATTGCACAAGAGCCCACAAATCATAACTGAATTAGCTGAAACCTCATTTTTTTTTTAGGGCCACACCGGCAGCATATGGAAATTCCTGGGCCAGGGATTGAATGGGAACTGCAGCTGTTGGCCACAGCCACAGCAACACTGTATCAAGCCACATGCAACCAACGCCACAGCTCACATCAATGCTGGCTCCTTAACCCACTGAGTGAGGCCAGGGATTGATCCTGCATCCTCACAGACATTGTGTCGAGTTCTCAACCCACTGAGCCACAACAGGAACTCCCTAATCATTTGATTAAGTGTAATTTCCAGACGCAAGTCAGACTTTGAGCTTCTTAAGGATCCTCCCCCACCAGCACCCAGGCTGTAGGCAGGACCAGTACCTAAAGATAGGGGATGTCCTTGGCCAAGACCTGGGAGTACTCCCACAGAAGTTGCTCCTCATCCAAGAACTTGCTGCCATGCCATCACTCACCAGCTGGAACAGCCCATGTTTCAGGACATCCCTTAGGCTCTGGTTAAAAAAAACACAGAATCTATTGCTTTGCAACCCACACTGTGGCATCTGGGTTACCTCAGGTGCACTTGTGCAGGGGAGGGACAAGGACACCTGGTTAGTGATGCAAGAAGCCAGCTGGACACGTGGCTTGAGATGCCAGAGTTGCTTCCACCCTGTTTATCTGTGCCCTGGAGCCCCTGGCTTTTCAGGGTGAAAAAAATATGACCTTCTCATCACTTTGGTAAATAGAAAAGGGGAAAACTCAGGTTGACTCACTGTTTCTGTGGCCTCCACTCTCACCCTTAGCTCTGTTCTCTGGGGCTGGCCATGTTCCCTGGTCAGCCCTAACCACCTCAGGCAGTTCTCTCACATCTGTGGAGCTTCTTCAACTTGTATGCTTATTAAAATGTAGACTGTCACCCCTCCCCCTCCCAGTAGAGGGTCTGAGGCAGAGGGTCTGGGTTGCACCCAAGAAGCTGTATTTCTCACAAATTTCAAGGTGATGCCTTTGCAGCTGGTTGAGGGAACAGAGGACCACAGATGGAGCAAATCACATTGTGGCTTGACTTTCATGCCAACTGCTCTCAACTGACCCCTCAGATGCAGATGGACATGCCCTTTGAAACCTCACCAATGGGAATGCCCAGGGCACAAGGGTCTGTGTCCCCTTCTGCCTCACTCAGAACCTAACAGCTCTAAAAACACTGATGCCGGCTCTCCTGAACCATAAAGTAAGGCAATTATGGAAAACATTTTGTTTCTGAAATCCTATCAGTTGCCATGAAACTTAATTTACGAAAAAGTTTCACAGTACACATGGCACCTGCAAACCAATCATGAACACTTTTCAAAACATAGCATCACTGCTAAGAACCAGAATGACACTACTTGGTCACAGCCCCAGGTCACTTATGCACGACCCACCAGTCAGCCAGGAAGACAAATGGGAGATGAAATCCACTTCTGACCATGACTTCTAATATTTTTCAAATTAAAACTCTATTCTACTGCAAAGCCATAAGCAAGAGCTGGGTCACAGTAGAAGTATTCAAAAACTGCGAGCTCTCACTTGGCTGTGAAGTTGAAATCAATTCTCTTCAGGGAGATTCTGCTCGCCCAAGGATACAAAAGGCCCTACTCTCTTGTTGAGCCTCTGCATTGGGTGGGTGAGCTCCTCTTTGTTTGGTAAGATGATCCAGCTACTACAAACAATGAGGTTAATTCAGCAGGAGCCCTGGATCCCACTGCTGGGAAAGCTGACCCCAAGTGCCTGAATGTGAGTCTGTCCCTATCCAATTGCAAAGGCTGAACTCTCCAGGAAGAATTAGAGCACCTCTTGGGGCTTGAGGTGGGTTGGGGCCAGCTGTGCACTTCAGTGACTGCCAGCCACACCCCCACCCACCCTTGGCTGAGTGAGAAGAACATCTGGAAACTCCAACACTGCAAACACGCTCCCTAGGTGTGACCAAGTGGGACAGTGAGCAGCTCACCAATTCCTGCTTGGGGAATCATTTCTGACCTTGGCTTCAATTAATCAGACACCCAAACTCAAGTTCCCTTAGATATCAGCATCCAAAGAGGGCCTGAGGCTCCCCCCATACCCCACCATGGCCAGCAGAAGGAATCCTGCCATCAGGTGAGTTCTGAGCAGAGCAAAGTCTGGGAATCACCTCCGGGGAATCTGTGAGGCACTTGGGGATAAGTCCAGAGACTGGTGTCCACTATCACTTAGTAGACAGGGCTGGGGATGCTGAGTGTCTGTGGTGTATAGGCCAGCTGTGCACAAAGAAACATCCTGCTCCAAAAAAAAAAATGTCAATAGGCCCTCACTGAGAAACTTCTAGAAGGAGCATGAGCTTGGAGGTCAGAAAGGCTTGTGTTTGTAACCCAAGTGCATACTCTAACCTTGTGATCCTGAGCAAACTTCCCAACCCAGCAGTCCTGTTTCTGTGATGGAAACCATGGCAATTATGTAACTTGTAGGGATGCTTTAAGGATCAGATAGACCATGGATAATAATGCTATTATGGGTTGAACTGGGTTCCCCCCAAAGATAAGGCTTCTTGCCCCTTAAGGAGCTCTGATCTCCATGGGGTGTGATGGTGGCAACGATGATGGTGATGATGATGGTGGTGGTTATGAGGATGTGGATAATTATGGTGGTGTAATGAGGTAGTGATGGTGATATGATGGTGATGGTGCCGCTGCTAGGGCAATGATGCTGCTGATGGTAATGGTGTTGATCATGGTGATGATGTGGTGATGCTGATGGTGGTGATGACAGTGCTGTTCATGATGGTAATGGTGAACATACATAATGATGATGTATGATCATGATGATGACACGGTCATTGTTGACATTTGTTGACTCCTATTATGCCAGAAGTTGTGCTAACTGTATTTACCTTCACCACAACTGTTATTATTTATATGATTAGTATTAATATCAGTAACTACAATATAATTTTATATTAAAATATCATATAATAACAAGCATCATTATTCCAATTTTCCATATGAGGACACTGAGCCCCCAAGACTCATGTAACTACCCAAAGGTTTCACATCTAGGAAATGGTGGAGGTTCAACTTCAGCCTGGCTCCTGAGTCCTTGCTGTATAAGTGACACATTATTTCCTCTCCATAGAAGCCCAGGGCACCCTCATCAAAGACAAATTATAAAACACTGGACAGTTACCAAGAAAACAAAAGAGGCTCTTTATGTTCAGGTCCTTTGTGGACCACTGCCTTTGTTCAGATTTCCCAATTAACTGTCAATTTGCCCCAATGTTGAACATTGACAGTTACAAGGGCAAAAGAGTTTAACTTCCATAGTAAGGGACATGTTTTGAAGGACTTTATATGATTTTTTTTAAAAGAACTAAAGGCTAGGTTCTGAGATGCTTTTAAAAATAGACAAAGAGGGAGTTCCCATCATGGCTCAGTGGTAACAAATCTGACTCATATCCATGAGGATGCATGTTTGATCCCTGGGCTCACTAGGTAGATTAAGAATCTGGCATTGCTGAGCTGTACTGTAGGTTTCAGATGCAGATCAAATCCTGCATTGCTTTGGCTGTGGTGCAAGCTGGTGGCTACAGCTTCAATCCAACCCCTAGCCTGGGAACATTCATATGCCATGGGTGCAGCCCTAAACACACATGTGTACACACATACACACACACACACACACAAATAAATAAAAACAGACAGAGTGAAAAAGCTCAAGGCACACACTGCTGGACAGGTGAGCCACATCTACATCTCTGAGAAAAAGTTGGAGGAGAGCCATAAACAGGGTGTCCTTCCTTCCACCTCGAGGCTGGGGCTCTGGAGAAGGTGGACAAAAGACAGCCCTCCAAGGAACAACAAAGCACTTTGAACAAAGGTTTTTACCCTGGAATGAGTTCCCAAGAACTGAAAAGAATCTGACATGCTCAGGCACATACAGCAGTGGAAAGGCTTCAGGGCTCTGGGTACAAAGGAAAGTGATGACCATGAAGCCAAGTTCACAGAGCAGGCAGACTCGAGGAATCTGGTGCTCACCAACAGATGAGTAACTCCAGGGTGGGCTGTGTGCAGACACCTGACCTAAAAACTTGACCAAAGCCAAAAGGATCCCCCCACAACCCCTGCCCCTGCCCAACTCCTCCAGTCTTCCTTCCCCATCTAAGGGGCAGGACCTCCTCCTATGAGGAGCTCTTGAATATGCCCTGTGCCTCACCTTCTAGATCAGCCTGGATTAAGCCCTGACCTGGAGTACTTGAGTCTTAGTCCAGAAGCCCCCATCCTTTCTTCCCCAGGTTACTCTTGGCCCCTGTGCTGAGCTCACCCCATGCCTCTCAGACCCAGACAACTGGATTCCCCAGTAGCCACCAGTGTCCCCTCTTAGGCCAAATGCTCCCACATCCTGCCTGTTGGTGCCTGATGCCCATCTCTGCCCTTGCCACAGTACCATACACATGTACCATACACATGTGCCCTGGCACACTCACACATGCACACACACATACACATATCTACACATAAAAATGCATATGTGAACACACACACAAACATATGCACAAAAACAGAAAACATGCAAACACACACAAACATATGTACATAAACTCATAAAATACACAAATGCAAACCCATATACATACAAGCACATACACACACTCTCTCTCTCTCTCTTTAGCAATACCCGAACACTCATGGGCAATCCTTTGGAATGCCAGGTCACATGCACCCCTGGGTACATGCCTATAGCCAACTGTCCTCCTCTGCCAGCTGAAATCACACTACTCACACCTCCCAAGAGGATCTGGAACTTTCCCTCCCTCCAGTCACTTGGGGCCAAGCTGACCACTGAGCTCCCTGAGTTGAACCTATTGCCCACGGACCATCCAAGCTAACCCAGCTGCCCCCTGACCCCTCCTATCTAGCCTGTGGGTCACAGTCTCCCCACCCTGTATTTCGTGTCTCCTGGGAGGGGAGGCAGAGTGTACTTAGCTTCATGACATCCTTCCCCTGACTGACAGGTAGCAATGGCAATTTTAACTCACTCATCTCCTGCTGTGACATCCAGAACCATCTGAAACCTCCCAGTGTGTCTGGGCTGAGCTGGTGGCTTAAGATACAGGACATGTGCAAGAAGACAAAGGGCATCTCTTAGAGCCATGTCACAGGGCTGCTCCCTGCCCCACCCCCAGCAGATCCTTCATCACCTCATCATGGGGTCGAGGTGGTCTGGGGAAGGGAGGGGTGCTGACATGGCAGAGAAGTGCAAACTCTATCAGGGAGAGGGGATTACTTACTGACACACCCCCTTGATGTCGTGAGTCAATGGCAGCCCAGCATCCAGAAAGCTCTGGGGACTCCTGCAGGCCGGCCTCAGTGTCCCCAACAGGGAGGCACACTCAAGCCCGGGAAGCATCCACATCCTCCTCCAGGTCACGTCTATTCCCATTGACCTGCCCTCTCTCTCTCCCTCTCCTAGCACTACCAACACCCTCCCCACCCCTGAGTATGAGATGCTGCACGAGGACTGGGTTTGTCCTTCTCTTGTCATCACCAGACCTGAAGCTCATTAGCTGTCAATGGACCTGAACTGCACTGAACACAAAGGTCCATAAATGGACAATGTGGGGTGACATAACCCAGCAGGAAAGCAAGGTCTTGGCTGGACCAGGACCAGGATGGCAGGAGTTACCATTTCTGGGGCCCATTTTGCACCAGATGCACTTGGAACCCATCATGTCATTAAACAATGCAAAAACCCTGGAGGGGGAGACCCACCCCCGGAATGATCAGAGCTGTGGTCAGGGTGTGGTTAATCTGTACCAAACTTCAGCCCTTCTGCTGGTAGAGCTCCTGGTCAAGCTCAAATCAACCATGAAGCAGGAGTCTCACTCTCCTCAGTGGTCAACAAGAGGCTATTCCATGAGACATGAGGCTGAAAAACCTAGACACAAAGGGAGGAACCCAGGGCCCTAGAGACAGGGAACAGTAGGAGCCCCGCCAGGGTGGGCCCTTGGAGACCGTGGATCAGGGTATGAGTATGAGTCTGCTCAGGCTGCTGAAACAAAACACCACAGCCAGAGTGGCTTAAACAACAAATAGCACTGCCCCCAGTCCTGGAGCCTGGAGTCTGAGACCCAGGTGTGTGCAGTGCTGGTCCCTTCTGAGGTCTCTCTCCTGGGCATATAAACTGCCATCTCCTCCCTGTGTCTTCACAGGGTTCTGCCTCTCTGTGTGTGTGTCTGTGTCCTCACCTCCTCTTCCTTAAGGACACCATTCCTATGGGGTCAGGGCCCACCCTGGTGACCTCAATTTACCTTCATCACCTCTTTAAAGGCCCTCCTCCCCAAATACAGTCACAGTCAGGTGCTGGGGATCAGGACCCAACATATGGACATTGGGGGACAGAACACAACCCATCACACTGTGAACACAGCCAGTCTGTCTCACCCTGAGGGCCACGCTGGGCCATGTCTCTGTGTCCAACTAACTCATGTGATCCACAGTGGGTCACCAAACCTGGTGCTTTGGAGTCCAGTGTCTCTACAGAAGGGGCTGGCCCACAGGAGAGAAGCCGGCAGAAGGTAGACAAGGCTGTTCTGATTCACAGCAACACGGAAAGAAAATTTTATGTAAGTGAGCCAATTATTTTCCAAATTTGCTCTGGGCCCTGGGAGGGGGAGCTGCCAACAGTGGCTGTTCTGTAAGATGTTCTAAGGGTAGGAAGCCTCTAGACAAAGCTTGATCAGGTGGTAAATATGACACCATCTGCAACAGGTATTATTAGTGAGCTGTCTGGAGGCTAGGGGATGAGCACCCAACACACACACGTTGAATTATATGATCTGTTCATATCCCCCCCCCGCCCTTCTGCCCACACATGGTCCTGAGGTGAGATATCAATCCAGCTCACTCTTGACTTCCTCCCAGAAAAAGCAAGAAGAATTCTGGGGTGAGGGGTGAAATGACAAAGCACTTGGGGGTCCTGATACCGAGGGGGCCTCCCTTATCACCCTATGCAGGACATGGAGCTGGAAGCACAGACCCCATTGAGGACAGACACTCTGGCTCTGAGGCTTATAAGTTGAGTTCAGTAAAAAGGCAGGATGTTCTGAAAGAAAGCCCAGTTTCTGAGAACGCTCTTCCTTGCACAAGAGGCACATTTCACATCACCATGGATTTCTTTATGATGCATTTAAAAGCTGCACAATAAACAGACCTGGCCGGGAGTCCTGTAAGTTGCATGGAGCAATGTCCAGGCCTCTCAGCTGTTCACATGCCATCTGTGTACCTGCCAGCCTCTGCAACCCAAACTGTGACATGGATTCCAAATGCCATCATCCCAATGAAATGATGCTTTCTGCTGTGCACGGAGACCCATCAAGCTGTACTCAGGGTGGCAAACATCAAAATGCTGTCACAGGAAACACACGAAGTGATGTGTAGATACACCATGGAGGAGACTGTGGGTGAGCTTGACCAGGAAGGACAGCCTGGTCCAAAGAGGCTGAAGGCCATGAGCTAGGGCTTTTGAATGTTTAAACAATAAGGAAGTCCAGAGAAGCCTTGGATTTGTTTTTCCAATCAATAACACTTTTCAAACAAGAAAAGCTGGACAGCAGACCCTGGTTGCTGTGGTGAAGTTGCCAGAGGATTGTGCACCCCGGTGACCTTTAAGGCCCCAGCAAGTGGTCCTCTGCTACTGTCAAGGCCATAGTAATGGACAGGAACCTGCTGGGCTCTGTCAGAGATTCATGCCCTCCTTGGAGGCAAGTTAATTTCCCCCATTTGTATCACAATATCAGGCAGGCCCAGAGCAAAGCAGAGGATCAGATGCTGGCCAGAGAGGGCCTTCTGGAATCAGTAAGTGGGGCTGGGGTAAGAGCTGGCTGGGGAGATTGAAACCATCCTGACACAAAGCACGTGCCTCAAGCCCCTGGGCCAGCAAAGGAGGCACGTCGGTAAGCAGCACTTTGCAAGAAACCATCCCCAGCAGAAAGGCCCTTTTCTTGTCACTTTAGCAAAGCTACAGTGTGATGAATTTTTAATCAAGGCACCCCATGCTTTACTCTTCTCCAGCCCAATCACACTTTCAAATCCTTTTTTTCTTTTTTGGCCAAAAGGGCATGTGGAATTCAAGGGCCAGGTATCCAATCTGAGCCACAGTCACCACCTATGCTGTACTGCACCAGCGCTGGATCCTTAACCCACTGTTGTGGCCACGGATCAAACCTGTGTCCCAGTGCTCCAGAGACACCAATGATCCTGTTAATGCCACAGGGGGAACTCCCACCTTTCAAGTCTTTTAATCACGTAACATGTGGACTAACTTGTCAGTTCTTTCTGTAAATCAAAGAAGTAGAAGTGAAGAATAAGTAACAGGTGACCAGAACTCTTCCCTAGCTTCCCCTTTGGCCATCTCCCAGACAAACTATGTGACCGAACTGTGTGAACAGGTAACAGCTAGGCCCTCCTGCTACTGGCACAGTGCATTTAAGGATCCAACTGCAGAAGCCTGGGTCACTGTGGTGGTGTGGGTTCAATCCACAACCCAGTGCAGTGGGTATACAGCTATAGTATAAGTCACAGCTGTAGTTTGGTTTAGATCCCTGGCCTGGGAATTTCCAGATGCCATCAATTTGGCTAGAAAAGAAAGCATCTAGAGCAAGAGTGGACAAGTCTGCATGCAGTGGGGAACAGTAGCAACTCTGAACACCATCTTGATAATTATCTGAGATTACCTCCATTTTCATTTAAAAGTTTCACATCCTGGAGGAATCTTTGGAGATGCTTTCTGGGGATCTCTGGCCACCATCCCTCCAGATTTCCAACATTCTGTTTAAAGGCATCTTCCCTTTCTAATGACATTTTTGAGTATATAATCAATTCTGTAAGTGGCAGGCAGTGGACCCCAATGCAGTAATGCATCAAATGCATGATCATCTTACATTCATTCTCCCAGAGGAGGTGTTAGCAGCCCCAACCCAAAGAGGAACACCCAGAACCTCGGACCTGCCCCAACATCACACAAATGCCTGGGGCGGAACCAGAATCAGAATGAATGGTTTATAAATTTTGACTTGATCCACATCCCAAGATGGAGCCAAATATCAGGAACATTCAACTGGTGGGGGGTAGGGGGTGAGTGGGAGGGTGGATTGTGACGTGGATTCCATGGGGAGAAAGGGGGATGGGGAGGAAGCTGCTCAATCAGATAGGGACAGACACTGCGCTGACTCACTTTTGTGACCAAGCAGACTAAGGGATCCTATCCATGCCCCTAGGAAAAAAAAAAGTCTGTGAGAAAACAGTCAGAACCAGAGGTGAGGAGGTCCAGGCCCCTGCATGAGGAGCCACAGAAACCCAACCACAGAGCCCAGGTTCTGGAAAACAGCCTCACCTTATGCATCAATGCAGAACATGAGATACTGATGATTTTTCACCCTCCAACTGCCACCTTCTGGATGACTCTTTATCAGCCTGGGAAACCAGGGAGGAGGGGTTCTCTGCTCTTCCCCAGTGTGAACTCTGAAGTGCAACAGCCTCACACAGTATGGGATTTACACAGCTTTCTACAAAGGTGTAAGAATAAAACTCATACCAAACACATACCTTTACTTAATAAAAGTCATTTATGACAAAGCCACAGCAAATATAATACTCAATAGAAAAAAGCTGAAAGCCTTTCTGCTAAAATCTGAAACAAGACAAGGATGCCCACTCTCACCACTTTCATTCAGCATAATGTTGGAAGTCCTAGCAACAACAATCCCACAAACAAAAGAAATAAAAGTTATCCAAATTGGAATAGAAGAGGTAAAATTGTCACTGTATGCAGATGACAAGATACTACATATAGAAAACCCTAAGGACTCCACACAAAAACTACCTGAAGTGATCACCAATGAATTCAGCAAATTAGCAGGGCACAAGACAACATTTGGAAATCCGTTGCATTTCTGTATATTAACAATGAAATATTAGAAAAGGGATACAAAAATACAATACCTTTTAAAATTGTGGCCAGAAAAATCAACTGCCTAGAAATAAATCTGACCGAGGAGGTTAAAGACTTTTATGCTGAGAACTATAAAATATTAATCAAGGGAATTAAAGAGGATTCAAAGGAATGGAGAGATATTCCATGTTCCTGGGTTGGAAGAATTAATGTCATAAAAATGGCCTCTCTACCCAAAGCAACCTACAGATTCAATGCAATCTCTCTCAGATTACCATGATATTTTTCATAGAACTATAACAATCCAAATTTAATATGGAAGCATAAAAGCCCAAAACTGCCAAGGCAATCCTGAGGAACAAAAACCTAGCAGGAGGCATAACTCTCCCAGACTTCAGTTAATATTACAAATAAGACAGTATGGTACTGGTACCAAAACAGACATACAGACCAAAGGAACAGAATAGACAATCCAGAAACAAACCCAGACACCTTCTGTCAGTTAATCTTCCACAAAGGAGGAAAGAATATAAAGTGGGGAAAAAAGACAATCTTTTCAGCAAGTGGTGCTGGGAAACCTGGTCAGCTTCATGTAAATCAGTGCAACTGGAACACACCCTCACACTGTGGACAAAAATAAACTCAAAATGCAGTAAAAACTTAAAGGTAAGACAAGACACCATCAAACTCCTATTCATTCCCTGCACAAATCTATGTGCTGGCCATAACCAAACCTGGCCCTAGAGTGAGGCCCAGACTGTTCCTCAGGGCATCGCTAGATTACCCAGGGCACGCGCTAGTCTCCTACCTTGCAGTTGGCTGCTGGAGCTGCAGGAAGATCCGTGATCCAAGGCAGGGAGACCTAGCCCCAACCCAGAGGGGTGGGAATCCTACTACCAAGGCAGGTCAGGTCGAATTTCCACGCTGGAGAATGAGAACTGGCGCTTGTGGGCGTGGCTGTGGGCGGAAGGATATGCTCCCTGTGCTGGGCTCCTGAGATGTGGGAGACAATGCAGCCGTGCGGCGACCATGAGGAGGTGCAGGTGACCATGAGGACGTGCGGCGACCATGAGGACGTGCGGCGACCATGAGGACCTGCCCTTTCAGTGATGCCCCCTGCCCACCCGACTTCCCTGGAGAGTGCACTGAGGAGAGAGGAGAGTGTTCCCTGGAGAGCCCTGGCTCAGCTTCAGGCCAACTTTAGGGTAAGTTCAAACCAAACCAAATTGGGGTCCGACTGCGGTGGGGGATGGGGGAGGGGTAAATGGCGAGCTCCTTAGAAATGCCTGGCTGAGCCAGAGTGCTCTGTGCTGGTGGGAGGGGCAACTCGCTGTAGCGCGGTGGTGGGCTTTCGGCTCCATGGGGCCTTGCTTCTTCCCAGCCCTGGACAGTAGACCGTGGGAGCTCTGGAAAAGGGATAGAAAGAAAGCGCCCTACCAGATTGCGGAGAGTGCCTAGACGCTGGTCCACTTGGAGAGTTCAGGGCTGGCCCTTGACTCCTGCAGGTTGGTGGGGAAGGAGGCAGAGTGGCAGGAGCGGATAAGTTGGGCATGATCAGAATGGTAATTACCCTGGAGCTGAAGCAAGGAGCGGGCGGTGGTGACCCTGGGTGCACCAGGTTTGGTCCTGGAGCCATTGCTGGAAAGCGGAGAGGTGGCCCCATTGGGAGAACTTCTGGCACAGAGGAGCTAGGAAACATCACATGCGTGCCCCGCCCCACTTTCTTAGGTAAAAGGCGAGTCTTCTAAAGATCCACTGATCTGAATCTGCACTTAATTCTTCCGAGTTGTGAGATATTCAGAATGTAGGTGTGATGTAAAGAGAGAGTCAACTGCTAAGGGATAGCATCTCTGCGATGGAGTAACTGAGTTCCCATGGATGTTTTGTAACCTGAAGGAGTGCTGCCCTGAGGTTAGATTTGGAACTGGTTGAATGTACCTAGAATAGGTGCGGTTGGCTGAATCTCTGGGCTAAACTGTGCTATTAGTTTATTTCTGTATTTTTTTTTGAAGGGAAACTAATAAGGTCTTAAAAAAGAGAGAGAAAGAAAAAGAAAGAGATCCTGGTTCTTTCAGTGCTTTTTCTTACTCCAAGTGCTTTCCTCTAGAAAGTTAACTTTCTGTTGTCTCTATAAGGTTTTTTGTTCCCACCGATGTGGATTGTGGGGCTTTGAAAACAAGGACCAATTTTATGCATTAGGAAAGTAAACATAAATATTTCCTATGCAGTTAAAGTTTTTTTTTGTTTTTAATCTGTCTGAACTACACTTAAGATATAGAACTGCTCAAGAATACCAATTTCCATCATAAACTACTTAAGCTTTTTTTATCGTTATTTTCATTATAGCTTATCTATGGTGCTCAATGTCTCTTTCACAGCAAAGTGGTCCAGTCATACATGCATATACAGATTTGTTTTCTCACAGTATTGTCCAACTGGTTTCCCCAAAAGTGACTAGATATGGTTGCCTGAGCTATCCATCAGGATCACAGTGCTTACCCACTCCAAATGCAAGAGTTTGAATCTGTGACCCCCCCTCCCTCCCGCCACCTCCCGGGCATTGAGACACACACACCCTCCAATCTGGCAGTGAGATCCCTGTTCCTTTCTGTAGAAAGGTTCCTTTGTGCCATTTGTTAGTTTCCAGAGAGAAGGCAGAACCTGTGGTATTTGTCTTTCTCTTTTGGAATGATGTCCCTTAGTGGGAGAGTTTGTAGTTCCATCTAGTTGGCTGCAAAGAGTTTTTTTTTTTTTATTACTCAATGAATTTATTACATTTACATTTGTACAATAACCATCACAACCCAGTACTATAAGATTTCCATTCCACAACCCCAACACATCCCCCCACCCCCTGAACTGTCTCCTTTGGAAACCATAAGTTTTTCAAAGTCTGTGAGTCAGTATCTGTTCTGCAAAGAAGTTCATTGTGTCCTTTTTTCAGATTCCACATGTCAGTGAAAGCATTTGATGTTGGGGTCTCAATGTATGACTGACTTCACTTAGCATGATAATTTCTAGGTCCACCCATGTTGCTAAAAATGCTGGTATTTCATTCCTTTAATGGCTGAGTAATATTCTATTGTGTATATGTACCACCTCTTCTTGATCTACTCCTCTGTCGATGGACATTTAGGTTGTTTCCATGTCTTGGTTATTGAAAATAGTGCTGCAATGAACGCTGGAATACATGTGTCATTTCGAGCCATAGTTTTCTCTGGATAGATGCCCAGGAGTGGGATTGCTGGATCAAATGGTAGTTCTCTGTTTAGTTTTCTGAGGAATCTCCATACTGTTTCCACAGTGGTTGCACCAGTTTACAATCCCACCAACAGTGTCATAGGGTTCCTTTTTCTCCACACCCTCTCCAGCACTTACAGTTTGTGGACTTTTTTTTTCCTTTTGTCTTTTTTTTTATTAGGGCCACACCAGCGGCATATGGAGGTTCCCAGGCTAGGGGTCTAATTGGAGCTGTAGCCACTGGCCTATGTCAGAGCCATAGCAACACCAGATCTGAGCCAAGTCCTCAACCTACACCACAGCTCAAGGCAACACCAGACGCTTAACTCACTGAGCAAGGTGTGGGATGGAACCAGCAACCTCATGGTTCCTAGTTGGATTCTTTTCTGCTGCACCTCGATGGGAAATCCTGTTTGTAGATTTTTTGATGATGGCCATTCTGGCTGGTGTAAGGTGGTACCTAATAGTGGTTTTGATTTGCATTTCTCTAATAATGAGTGATGTTGAACATATCTTCATGTGTTTTTTGGCTATCCATATGTCTTCTTTGGATAATCATCTGTTTAGGTTCTTCTGCCCATTTTTTGATGGGGTTGTTTGTTTTTTTGGTATTGAGCAATAGGTTTATAAATTTTGGAGATTAATTCCTTGTCACTTGATTCATTTACAAATATTTTCTGCCATTCTGTGGGTTGTCTTTTCATTTTGCTTAGGGTTTCCTTTGCTGTGCAGCAACTTTTATGTTTGATTAGGTCCCATTTGTTTATTTTTATTTTTATTGTCAGTACTCTTAAGAGGTGGATCTGAGAAGATGTTGCTGTCGTTTATGTCAGAGAGTGTTAGGCCTATGTTTTCCTCGAAGAGTTTGATAGTGTCTGGTCTTCTATCTAGGTCTTTAATCCATTTGGAGTTTATTTTTGTGTATGGTGTTAGGGAGTGTTCTAATTTCATTCTTTTACACATGGCTGTCCAGTTTTCCCAGCACCATTTATTGAATAATCTGCCTTTTCTCCATTGTATATTCTTGGCTCCTTCATCCTAGATTAGTTGGCTGTAGGTGTGTGGGTTTAATTCTGGGCTTTCTATCCTGTTCCACTGATCTATATTTCTGTCTTTGTGCAAGTACCATATACGGTTTTGATGACTACTGCTATTTAGTGTAGTCTGAAGTCGGAGTCTGATGCCTCCAGCTCCACTTTCCTTTTCAGGACGTCTTTGGCTCTTCTGGGTCTTTTGTGCTTCCAAACAAACTTTAAAATATCTTGTTCAAGTTCTGTGAAAAATGTCCTTGGTAATTTGGTAGGGATTGCATTGAATCTGTAGATTGCTTTAGGTAGTATAGTCATTTTGATACTATTAACTCTTCCAATCCACGAGCATGGTATATCTTTCCATCTATTTGTGTCATCTTTGATTTCTTTCATCAGTGTCTTATAGTTTTCAGAGTACAGGCCTTTGTCTCTTTAGGTATATTTACTCCTAGGTATTTTATTCTTTCGGATGCGATGGTAAACGGGATTGCTTCCCTAATTTCTCTTTCTGATCTTTCATTGTTATTGTATAGAAATACCATTGATTTCTGTGTATTAATTTTGTATCCTGTGACTTTGCCAGATTCATTGATGAGCTCTAACAGTTTTCTGGGAGAGTCTTTCGGATTCTCTAGGTATAGTATCGTGTCATCTGCAAACAGTGACAGTTTTATTTCTTCCTTTCCAATTTGGATTCTTTTCTCTCTTTTACTTCTCTGATTGCCGTGGCTAGGACTTCTAAAACTATGTTGAATAGTAGTGGTGAGAGTGGACATCCTTGTCTTGTTGCTGATCTCGTTGGGAATTCTTTCACCTTTTCACCATTGAGAATGATGTTTACTGTGGGTTTGTCGTATATGGCCTTTATTATGTTGAGGCAGGTTCCCTCTATGCCCACTTTATGAAGGGTTTTATGAGAAATGAGTACTGAATTTTGTCAAAGGCTTTTTCTGTGTCTATTGAGAGGATCATATGGTTTTTGTTCTTCAGTTTGTTAATGTGGTTTATCACACTGATTGAGTTGGGGATATTGAAGAACCCTTGCATCCCTGGGATATATCCCACTTGATCATGATGTACAATCATTTATTATTTATTTTTACTTATTTTTTATTACTCAAATGAATTTATCACATCTGTAGTTGTATAATGATCATAACAATCTGATTTCACAGGATTTCCATCCCACAGCCCAAGCACATCCCCCCACCCCTCAAACTGTCTCCTCTGGAGACCATAAGTGTTTCAATGTCTGTGAGTCAGCATCTGTTCTGCAAAGAAGTTCAGTCTGTCCTTTTTTCAGATTCCACATGTCAGTGAAAACATTTGAGGTTGGTGTCTCTTTATGGCTGACTTCACTTCACATGATAGTTTCTAGGTCCACCCATGTTGCTAAAAATGCCGGTATTTCGTTCTTTTTAACGGCTGAGTAATATTCCATTGTGTATACGTACCACCTCTTCTTGATCCATTCCTCTGTCGATGGACATTTGGTTTGATTCCATGTTTTGGCTATTGCAAATAGTGCTGCAATGAACATCGGAGTACATGTGTCTTTGCCATAGATGTACCAGGGTGATGGTGGCCTCATAGAATGAGTTTGGGAGTATCCCTTCCTCTGCAATTTTTTTGAAATAGTTTCAGAAGGATAGGTGTTTGCTTTTCTCTAATTGTTTCTCTAATTGTTTGATAGAATTGGACTTTTGTTTGTTGGAAGTTTTTTAATCACAGTTTCCATTTCAGTTCTTGTGATTGGTCCATTCATCTTTTCTATTTCATCTTGGTTTAGTCTTGGAAGATTGTACTTTTCGAAGAATTTGTCCATTTCTTCTAGGTTTTCCATTTTATTGGCATATAGTTGCATATAGTAGTCTCTTTTGATCCTTTTTATTCCTGTGATGTCCATTGTTACTTCTCTTTTTTTTTTTCATTTCTAATTTTATTGATTTGAGTCCTCTCTCTTTTTTGCTTGATAAGTCTGCCTAGGGGTTTATCAATTTTGTTGATCCTTTCAAAGAACCAACTTTTCGTCTCATTGATCTTTTCCATGGTTTTCTTTGTTTCTATTTCATTGAATTCTGCTCTGATCTTTATGATTTCTTTCCTTCTACTAACCTTAGGTCTTGTCTGTTCTCTCTCGAGCTGCTTTAGATGTAAAGTTAGCTTGTTTATTTGGGCTTCTTCTTGTTTCCTGAGGTGGACTTGTATTGCTATAAACTTTCCTCTTAGAACAGCTTTTGCTATTTCCCATAGGTTTTGGAGTGTCGTCTCTTCATTGTCATTTGCTGCTGGGTATTTCTTAATTTCCTCTTTGATTTTTTCAGTGATCCATTGGTTGTTTAGTCTCCACGTGTTTGTGTTTTTTGCAGTTTTTTTTCTTGTTGTTGATTTCCAGTCATATAGCATTGTGGTCGGAAAAGATGCTTGATATGATTTCAATTTTCTTAAAGTTACCGAGGTTGGATTTGTAGCCCAGGATGTGATCAATCTTAGAGAATGTTCCATATGCACTTGAGAAGATTATGTATTCTGTTGCTTTTGGATGGAATGTCCTATGAATATCTAGTAAGTCCATCTGGTCTAATGCTTCATTCAGGGCCTGTGTTTCCTTATTGATTTTCTGTCTGGATGATCTGTCCATTGCTGTCAGTGGGGTGTTAAAGTCCCCCACTGTTATTGTGTTATTGTTGATTTCTCCTTTTAAGGTTATTAGCAGTTGCCGTATATATTGCGGTGAACCTGTGGTGGGTGCATAGATATTTAAAATTGTTTTATTTTTTCTTGGATTGATCCTTTGATCATTAGGTAGTGACCTTCTTTGTCCCTTAAAATAGTTTTCATTTTAAAGTCTCTTTTGTCTGATATGAGTATTGCTACTCCAGCTTTATATTGATTCCTGTTTGTGTGGAATATTTTCTTCCACCCTCTCACTTTCAATTTGTATGCATCCCTAGAAGTGAAGTGGATCGCTTGAAGACAGCATATATATGGACCTTGTTTTTGTATCCATTCAGCCAGTCTATGTCTCTTGGTTGGAGCATTTAGTCCATTGACATTTAAGGTAATTATTAATATGCATGCTCTTATTGCCATTTTATTAATTGCTTTGGATTTCTTTTTGTTGCTCTTTTTCCTCTCCTTCTTCTCTTGTTCTTTTCTGCCTAGAGAAGTTCCTTTAGTATTTGTTGTAAGGCTGGTTTAGCGTTGCTGAATTCTCTCAACTTTTGCTTATCTGTGAAGGTTTTGATTTCTCCTTCAAATCTGAACAAGAGCCTTGCTGGGTAGAGTAATATGGTTGGAGGTTTTATCCTTTCATCACGTTGAGTATATCATGCCACTCCCTTCTGGCCTGCAGAGTTTCTGTTGAAAAATCTGCTGATAACCTTATTGGGGTTCCCTTGTATGTGACTTGTTTCTTTTCCCTAGCTGCTTTCAAGATTTCCTCTTTGTCTTTAATTTTGGTCAGTTTGATTAATATGTGTCTCAGGGTATCCCTCCTTGGGTTTATTTTCTATGGTACTCGTTGTGCTTCCTGGATTTGAGTGAGTGGTTCCTTTCCCATGTTGGGGAAGTTTTGGGCTATTATCTCTTGGACTATTTTTTCTGTCCCCTTCTCTCTCTCTTCTCCTTCTGGCACCCCTGTAATATGGATGGTGCATTTCACGTCGTCCCAGAGATCTCTGAGACTCTCTTCAATTGTTTTCAATCTTTTTTCTCTTTTCTGTTCTGCATCCATAATTTCCACTAATCTGTCCTCCACCTCGCTTATTCGTTCTTCTGCCTCCGGTATTCTGCTGTTAGCTGCTTCTAGTGAATTTTTTATTTCAGTTATTGTATTTTACATCTCTTCTTGTTTAAGTTTTATATCTTGTATCTCTTTGGTCAGTGTTTCCTGTAAGTTATCCATATTTGCCTCCAGTTTATTTCCAATGTCTTGCATCATCTTCAGCATCAACAATCTAAAGTCTTTTTCCTAGAGGCTAAGAATCTCCTCCTTGCTTAGCTGCTTTTCTGGGGTTTTTCCTTTCTCCCTCATCTGAGTTGTAGTCCTCTGTCTTTTCATTTTTATAGGTGTTTGGTGTGGTGACCTTTTTACAGATATTAGAGTTGTAGCCTCTCTTACTTCTGGTGTCTGCCCCCCTGTGGCTGAAGTCAGTATGGGGGCTTGCTGTAGGCTTCCTGATGGGAGGGGCTGGTGCCTGCCCCCTGGTAGGTGGAGCCAATTCTAATCCCTCTGGTGTTGGGGGGGGACTTAGTCTCTGGATGGGATTAGAGGCAGCTGTGTGGCTGAGGGGTCTTTAGGCAGCCTGTTTACTGAGGGGTGGGGCTGTGATCCCACCAGGGTTGTTTTGCCCTGGGGCTTCTCAGCAGCTGACTGATGGGTGGGGCCAGATTTTCCCAAAATGGCCACCTCCAGAGAAAGGTACTTGCTGCTGAATATTCCCAAGAGGCTTTCCTTTCAATGTCCTTCCCTCACAACAAGCCCCGTTCACCCCTGTTTTCCCAGGATGTCCTCCAAGAACTGTGGCCAGGTTTGATGCAGATTCCCATGGAGACTTTGCTTTGTCCTGGAACCCTGTGCACGTGAAAGTCTGTGTGCACCTTTTAAGAATGGGGTCTCCATTTCCCCCAGTCCCATGGAGCTCCTGAGCACACACTCCACTGGCCTTCAATGCTAGATGCTCCGGGGCTCTTTCTCCC
The DNA here is from genome assembly GCF_016906955.1 of Phacochoerus africanus. Taxonomy (NCBI): domain Eukaryota; kingdom Metazoa; phylum Chordata; class Mammalia; order Artiodactyla; family Suidae; genus Phacochoerus; species Phacochoerus africanus. Next base: position 568,752 of record NW_025927332.1, read on the forward strand.
TGTGCCAGATCCCCACACATGAGAGATTGATGTGGGGCTCAGAACTCTCACTCCTGTAGGTGAATCTCTGTGAACCAGTTAGTTTCCAGTCTGTGGGGCTTCCCACCCAGGAGGTTTGGGGTTGTTTATATCACAAAATTGCCCCTCCTACCTCTTGATGTGTCCTCCTCTTTTTCTCCTGGAGCAGGATATCTTTTTTAAGGTTTCCAGTCCTTTTGGGTGAAGAGTGCTCAGTCTTTAGTTGTGAATTTTGTTGTTTTTAGGAGAGAAGTTGAGCTCCAGTCCTTCTATTCCACCATCTCAATCCCGTCTCCCCAACAGTTTATATCTAGAGGTATACTCACCCCTTGCAGCCACTGAGCCTCTCAGTTCTTTCATCTTTTCAACTTCATTGACCTTCACTGCTATATATCCACAGCCATCTGCATCTAGGACCTCACTCATAAACACTCTGGAACAGGCTCAGCTGTATTTAGAAGGACATCGGGGAGAAACTGTGGCAGAGCCTGCTTCTTAGTCCTTGCCACCATGACAGGAAGCTTCTTCTTCCCCATGGATGAAGCCCCAAGCTGTCCAGAAGTTACAAGGGTGCTCCCTTGGTTCTACAATCCTTTTAATGTATTGTTGGATGTGGTTTGCTAGTATTTTGTTGAGGATTTTTGCATTGATGTTCATCAGTGAAATTGGCCTGTAGTTTTTTTTTGTGGTATCTCTGGTTTTGGTATCAGGGTGATGGTGGCTTCATAGAATGAGTTTGGGAGTATCCCTTCCTCTGCAATTTTTTGAAATAGTTTCAGAAGGATAGGTGTTAGCTCTTCTCTAAGTGTTTGATAGAATTCACCTGTGAAGCCATCTGGTCCTGGACTTTTGTTTATTGGAAATTTTTTAATCGCCATTTCAATTTCAGCACTTGTGATTTGTCTGGTTGTGTTTCCTATTTCATCCTGCTTTAGTCTTGGAAGATTGTACTTTGCTAAGAATTTGTCTGTTTCATCTAGGTTTTCCATTTTCTTGGCATATAGTTGCATATAGTGGTCTCTTATGATCCTTTGTTCTTCTGTGATGTCTTTTCTCAATTTTCATTTCTAATTTTATTGATTTGAGTCCTCTATTTTTTTCTTGATAAATCTGGCTAGGGGATTATCAATTTTGTTGATCCTTTCAAAGAACCAGCTTTTCATTTCATTGATCTTTTCTATGCTTTTCTTCATTTCTATTTCATTGATTTCTCCTCTGATCTTTATGATTTCTTTCCTTCTGGTAACTTTAGGTCTTCTCTGTTTTTCTCTAGCTGCTTTAGATGTAAAGTTATCTTGTTTATCTGAGTTTTTTGTTTTTGTTTTTGTTTTTGTTTTTTGCTTCCTTAGGTGGGCTTGTATTGTTATAAACTTTCCTCTTAGAACAGCTTTTGGTGCATCCCATAGGTTTTGGAGTGTCATATCTTTGTTGTCATTTGCTTCTAGGTATTTTTTAATTTCATCTTTGATTTCTTCAGTGATCCATTTGTTGTTTAGTAGCATGTTGTTTGTCTCCATGTGTTTGTGGTTTTTTGCAGTTTTTTTTTTTTTTGGTCATTGTTGATTTCCAGTTGAATAGCATTGTGGACAGAAAAGATGGTTGATATGATTTCAATTTTCTTTTTATTATTATCATTATTTTTAATAGTTATTTCCCTAATACAATTTCTCCTAATGTACAGCATGGTGACTCAGTTACACACACATGTACACATTCTATTTTCCCACATTGTCATGCTCCCTAAGTGACTAGACATAGTTCCCAGTACTACACAGCAGGATCTCATTGCTAATCCATTCCAAAGGCAATAGTCTGCATCTTATAACCCCAAGCTCCCCAACCACCCCACTTCCACCCCCTTCCCCTTGGAAACCATAAGTCTCTTCTGCAAGTCCATGATTTTATTTTCTGTGGAAAGTTTCATTTTTGCCATTTATTAGATTCCAGATATAAGTGATGTCATGTGGTATTTGTCTTTTTCTGACTTACTTCATTCAGTATGAGAGCCTCTAGGTCCATCCATGTTGCTGCAAGTGACATTATGTCATTCTTTTTTATGGCTGAGTACTATTCCCTTGTGTATATATACCACTTCTTCCTAATCCAGTCATCTCTCAATGGACATTTGGGTTGTTTCCGTGTCTTGGCTATTGTGAATAGAGCTGCAGTGAACATGTGGGTGCATGTGTCTTTTTTAAGGAACGTTTTGTGCAGATATATGCCCAAGAGTGGGATTGCTGGGTCATATGGTAGTTCTATGTATAGATTTCTAAGGTACCTCCATATTGTTCTCCATAGTAGTTGTACCAGCTTACATTCCCACCAATAGTGTAGGAGGGTTCCCTTTTCTCCACACCCCTCCTGTATTTGTTATTTGTGGACTTATTAATGATGGCCATTCTGACTGGTGTGAGGTGGTATCTCATGGTAGTTTTGATTTGCATTTCTCTAATAATCAGGGATGTTGAGCATTTTTTCATGTTCCTGTTGGCCATCTGTACATGTTCCTTGGAAAAATGTCTATTCAGCTCTTTTGCCCATTCTTCCATTGGGTCGTTGGCTTTTTTGCCTTTTTTTTTTTCAACCAATATTCAGTTTTTGTTTTTTTTTTTTTTTGTCCCACTGTACAGCAAGGGGGTCAGGTTATCCTTACATGTATACATTACACTTACATTTTCCCCCCAGCCTTTCTTCTGTTGCAACATGAGTATCTAGACAAAGTTCTCAATGCTATTCAGCGGGATCTCCTTGTAAATCTATTCTAAGTTGTATCTGATAAGCCCAAGCTCCCGATCCCTCCCACTCCCTCCCCCTCCCATCAGGCAGCCACAAGTCTCTTCTCCAAGTCCATGATTTTCTTTTCTGAGGAGATGTTCATTTGTGCTGGATATTAGATTCCAGTTATAAGTGATATCATATGGTATTTGTCTTTGTCTTTCTGGCTCATTTCACTCAGGATGAGATTCTCTAGCTCCATCCATGTTGCTGCAAATGGCATTATGTCATTCTTTTTTTATGGCTGAGGAGTATTCCATTGTGTGTATATACTACATCTTCCGAATCCAATCCTCTGTCGATGGACATTTGGGTTGTTTCCATGTCTTGGCTATTGTGAATAGTGCTGCAATGAACATGTGGGTGCACGTGTCTCTTTTAAGTAGAGTTTTGTCTGGATAGAGTCCCAAGAGTGGGATTGTGGGGTCATATGGAAGTTCTATGTATAGATTTCTAAGGTATCTCCAAACTGTTCTCCATAGTGGCTGTACCAGTTTCCATTCCCACCAAGAGTGCAGGAGGGTTCCCTTTTCTCCACAGCCCCTCCAGCACTTGTTATTTGTGGACTTATTAATGAGGGCCATTCTGACTGGTGTGAGGTGATATCTCATGGTAGTTTTGATTTGCATTTCTCTTATAACCAGCGATGTTGAGCATTTTTTCATGTGTTTGTTGGCCATCTTTTTTGCTGTTGAGTTGTATAAGTTGCTTGTATATTCTAGAGATTAAGCTCTTGTCAGTTGCATCATTTGAAGCTATTTTCTCCCATCCTGAAAGTTGTCTTTTTGTTTTCTTTTGGGTTTCCTTTTCTGTGCAAAAGATTGTCAGTTTGATTAGGTCCCGTTGGTTTATTTTTGCTTTTATTTCTGTTACTCTGGGAGACTGACCTCAGAAAATATTTGTAAGGTTAATGTCAGAGAGTGTTTTGCCTATGTTTTCTTCTAGGAGTTTGATGGTGTCCTGTCGTATATTTAAGTCTTTCAGCCATTTTGAGCTTATTTTGGTGCATGGTTGGAGGGTTTGTGCCAGTTTCATTGCTTTGCATGCATCTGTCCAGTTTTCCCAGCAATTCTTGCTGAATAGACTTTTTTTTCCCATTTTATGTTCTTGCCTCCTTTGTCAAAGATTAATTGACCATAGGTGTCATGGTTTATTTCTGGGTTCTGGGTTCTCTATTCTCTTCCATTGGTCTGTCTGTCTGTTTTGGTACCAGTACCACACTGTTTGGATGACTGTGCCTTTGTAATATTGCTTGAAGTCTGGGAGAGTTATGCTTCCTACTTGGGTTCCATTTCTCAGTATTTGGCAATTCTGGGTCTTTTGTAGTTCCATATAAATTATTGGATTGTTTGTTGTAGTTCTGTGAAAAATGTCGTTGGTAATTTGATAGTGATTCCATTGAATCTTTAGATTGCTTTCGGTAGTATGGCCATTTTGACAATATAAATTTTCCAACCCAGGAGCGTGGAATATCTTTCCATTTCTTTACGTCTTCCTTAATTTCCTTGATTAATGTTTTATAGTTCTTGGCATATTAGTCCTTTACTCCCTTGGTCAGGTGTATTCCCAGGTATTTGATTTTTTGGTGTGCAATTTTAAAAGATATTGTATTGTATTCCTTTTCTTATATTTCATTGTTGGTATACAGAAATGCTACTGATTTCTGAATGTTAATCTTATATTGTGCTGCTTTGCTGAATTTGTTGATCAGTTCAAGTAGTTTTTGGGTTGAGTCCTTAGGGTTTTCTATATCTAGTATCATGTCATCTGCATACGGTGAGATTGTTACCTCTTCTCTTCCTATTTGGATGCCTTTTATTTCTTTTCTTTGTCTGATTGCTGTGGTAGGACTTCTAGTACTATGGTGAATAACAGTGGTGAGGGGGCATCCTTGTCTTGTCCCAGATTTTAGTGGGAAGGCTTTCAGCTTTTCTCCATTGAGTATTACATTTGCTTTGGTTTTGTCATCAATGGCTTTTGTTGTGTTAAATTATGTTCCCTCTATACCTACTTTGGTAAGAGTTTTTATCATGAATGAATATTGGACTTTGTCAAATGCTTTCTCTGCATCTATTGAAATGATCACGTAGTTTTTGACTTTTCTTTTGTTCATGTGGTGTATGACATTGATTGATTTGCATATGTTGAACCATCCTTGTGCACCTGGGATGAATCCCACCTGGTTGTGCTGTATGATTTTTTTATATGTCATTGTATTCAGATGGCTAAAATTTTGTTGAGAATTTTTGCATCTATATTTATCAAAGATATTGGCCTGTACTTTTCTTTTTTGGTGATATCTTTGTCTGGTTTTGGACTTACGGTGATGTTGGCATCCTAGAATGTCTTTGGGATTGATCCTCTTCTTCAACCTTTTGTAAAAGCTTTAAGGATGATGGGTATAAATTTCTCATTGTAAGTTTTGTAGAATTCACCTGTGAAGCCATCTGGTACTGGACTTCTATTTGTAGGGATTGTTTTTATGACACATTCAATTTCGTTTCTAGTGATCAGTCTGTGCAGTTGATCTGTTTCTTCTTGTTTCAGTTTTGGCAGGCTGTAAGTCTCTAGAAAGTTGTCCATTTCTTCTAGGTTGTCAAATTCATTGGCATACAATTGTTCATAGTATTCTCTCAAGGTTTTTTTGTATTTCTGTACTATCTGTTGTGACTTCTCCTTTTTCATTTCTTGTTTTATTTATTTGGGTTTTTCTCTCCTCTTCTTGGTGAGTCTAGCCAGAGGTTTGTCAACTTTGGTTATATTTTCATAGATCCAGCTCTTGGTTCTATTGATTTTTTTCAATTGTTTTTTTTTTAATCTCTATTTTATTGATTTCCTCTTTGATCTTTATGGTTTCCTTCCTTCCGCTGACGTTAGGTTTTGGTTGTTGTTCTTTTTCTCATGAATTTAGTTGGTGGATTAAGTTGTCAATTTGAGATTTTTTTTCTTTCTTTTCTTTCTTTTTTTTTGTCTTTTGTCTTTGTTGTTGTTGTTGCTATTTCTTGGGCTGCTCCCGTGGCATATGGAGGTTCCCAGGCTAGGGGTTGAATTGGAGCAGTAGCCACCGGCCTACGCTAGAGCCACAGCAACGCGGGATCCGAGCCGCGTCTGCAACCTACACCACAGCTCACGGCAACACCGGATCGTTAACCCACTGAGCAAGGGAAGGGACGGAACCCGCAATCTCATGGTTCCTAGTCGGATTCGTTAACCACTGCATCACGACCGGAACTCCTTTTTTTTCTTTTTTGATGAAGGCCTGTACTGCTATGAATTTCCCTCTGAGCACTGCTTTTGCAGCATCCCATAGATTTTGACTGGATGTGTCTTCATTATCATTTGTCTCAAGGTATTTTTTAATTTCCTTCTCGATTTCCTCATTGACCCATTAGTTTTTTAATAGCATGTTGTTTTTGTCTCCATGTAGTAAGTTTTTTCTCACTTCTTTTCCTGTGGTTGATTTCTAGTTTCATGGCGTTGTGTTCAGAGAAGATACTTGAAATAATTTCTATACTCTTCAATTTGTTGAGGTTAGCTTTGTGCCCCAGTATGTAATCAATTCTTGAGAATGTTCCATGTGCACTTGAAAAGAATGTATATTCTAATGTCTTTTGGATGTAATGTCCTGAAAATGTCAATTAAGTGTTACATTTCTGTTGCGCCATTTAGGATCTCTGTAGACTTACTGATTTTCTGTCCAGAGGATCTGTCCATTGATGTGAGTGGGGTGTTAAAGTCTCCTACTATGATTGTATTCCCATCAATTTCTCCTTTTATGTCTGTTAGTATTTGTTGTATGTGTTTGGGTGCTCCTATATTAGGGGCATATATATTGAGGATTGTAATATCCTCTTCTGGAATGGATCCTTTAACCATTAAATAGTGTCCTTCTTTGTCTTTCTTTGTGGCCTTCATTTTAAAGTCTATTTTGTCTGATATGAGTATTGCAACTCCTGCTTTCCTGTCTTGTCCATTGACATGAAATATCTTTTCCCATCCCCTCACTTTCAATCTACATGTGTCCTTTGCTCTAAGGTGAGTCTCTTATAGGCAGCAGATTGAAGCTTTTTTCTTTTTTATCCAATCTGCCACTCTGTGTCTTTTGATTGGAGCATTCAGTCCATTGACATTTAAGGTGATTATTGATAGATATGTATTTATTGCCATTTCAAACCTTGTTTTCCAGTTGATTCTATGTTTCTCTTTTCTTTTCTTTTTTTGGGTTGGATGTTTTCCATTTATTTTTTGCTTGAGTACTTTTCTTTTCAGTTTTTGTGAATGTAATGTTTGGTTTTGATTTGTGGTTGCCCTGTTTTTGAAGCATGTTAAGCCCTTCCTATATCTGCTTGCTTTTGCCTGATAGTCATATAGGCTCAGACACATCATTAAAATAAAAAAAGAGTCTATATTTTATTACTTTCCTTCCCCACTTTGTATGATTTTGATGTCTTTTTTTTAGCATCTTCATATTTACATCGGTATGCTGGTTTATTTAAGTGATTGCTTTCCAATTGTCCTTTCCTCCATCCTAATTCTCCTTCTTCTCTTTTTTTCCTCTCTTCTTTTTTAATTTATAGAAGCTCTTTTAGTATTTCTTTCAGAATGGGTTTCATATTGCTGTACTCTTTTAGCTTTTGTTTCTTGGAGAAATTCTTTATTTCCCCTTCTATTTTAAATGATATTCTTGCCGGATAGAGTATTCTAGCTTGCAAATTTTTAACTTTCATCTCTTTAAATATATCTTGCCACCCCCTTCTGGCCTGTAGTGTTTCTGTAGAGAAATCAGGTGATAGCCTTATTGGGGTTCCCTTATAATTAACACTTTCCTTTTTTCTCTTGCTGCCTTTAGAATCCTCTCTTTAACTTTTACCACATTTTTTATAATGTGTCTTGGTGTGGGCCTGTTTGGGTTCAGCTTGTTTGGGGCCCCCTGTGCTTCCTGTATCTTGATATCAGTATGCTTTAGATTTGGGATGTTTTCAGCCATAATTTCTTCAGATATATTTTAAATCCTCTTTTCTTCTTGTTTTCATTCTGGATTTCCTATTATGTGTAGACTGGCCTGCTTTATATTATCCCATAGCTCTCTTATATTACATTTATGTTTTTTCATTTGGTTTTCTGTCTGCTGTCCTGATTGGGTGATTTCCATTATTTTATCTTCCACATCACTGATTAATTCCTCTGCATTTTTCATTCTGCTCTTTATTGCCTTAAGCTCCACTTGTATTTCTGCAAATGAATTTTCTAATTTTTCTTGGCTCCTCCTTATATTTTCTAGTTCTGTTCTAAAGGAATCTGTATTACTGTTAATATCCTTTCTTAATTCTTCAGTATTTTCAGTACCTTGCTTTAGAACTCAGTGTCTGTCAGACTTCAGAGGTCTGTTTCATTGTTGTCTACTTTAGGTAAATTCTCCTGTTCCTTTAACTGGAAATGGTTTCTGTGCTTCTTCATCTTGCTTGTGTTTTTCTTTTTCTGTGAGTTTGAGGAAGCCAAACTGTAGTCTTCTAGGGCTACTTCTATGCAAGAATACCCCTTTGTATTTTGGGGGGGTTACTATTTATTTTTGGGTGTGGGAATTTGAATATTTTCTGACTTTTTCTTCGTTGTGAGCAGGCTGTTGTTCCCAGGATGTTCAGTGTGATTTCATGGAGGAGGAGGCAATGGGTAGGGCCAGCAGTCAGTTCCTGGTCATTGGCTCTCAATAGCAGCAAGGACCTGTAGGAAGGTGGCACAGGCTACACCTAGTTGCAGGGCCCTGGGAAGTGGTAATAAGCTCTAGGCAGATCTTGAAGGTGACCAGAACATTTGTCAGTAGCAACAGCAGGGTGTGTGAATTCCCAGGGAAGTGAGAGCAACAACAGCTTGTGTTTGATTGCACTGCCCTCCTCTGAGGTGATTAGAACCACAGGTGGTACCTGTTCAGGGACCCCTATTGAGAGCAGGCCATGACCACCTCTAGAGTCAGTGATAACTGCAGTGGCTTGTTCCTGCCACCTGTAGACCATGCATGAATCAACCCCTCTCACTTAGCCCACATATGAGGTATTGTAAAGGGTGATCTTAGTGCTGGATCCTCTGGAGCCTGAGTCTCAGCAACAGCCCCTGCCCGAGCAATTCAGGCTGTGGTGTCTGGGCCAGTGGTTCAGATGGTCTGTGTGGCTCTCACTCTGCTTTGCTGTTCTCAGTCCAGCTGCTACACTTTTCTCGGCAACTTAGAGGTCCCGCTGACTCAGCCAGTCTTTCTCAGTTAGGTGGCTACCCAGCAGGTGGGTTCCTTTTCTCCTTCACAGCTCCCTCTTGGGAATGGTAGTCCCATCCTTATTCCTTTTCTCTTTTTTTCTTTCGTTCTACCCAGTTATGTCAAGAATTTCTTGCCCTTTTTGGAGGTGTAAGTTCTTCTGCCAGCATTCAGTTGATGTTCTGTGTGAGTAGTTTTACATATAGATGTGTTTTTTTAATGTGTTTGTGAGAGAATGTGTGCATGACCTCTTACTCCTCTGCCATCTTGCTCTGCCCCACCTCAATTTTCTTAAAGTTACCAAGGTTTGATTTGTAGCCCAGGATGTGATCAATCTTAGAGAATGTTCCATATGCACTTGAGAAGATTATGTATTCTGTTGCTTTTGGATGGAATGTCCTATGAATATCTAGTAAGTCCATCTGGTCTAATGCTTCATTCAGGGCCTGTGTTTCCTTATTGATTTTCTGTCTGGATGATCTGTCCATTGCTGTCAGTGGGGTGTTAAAGTCCCCCACTGTTATTGTGTTATTGTTGATTTCTCCTTTTAAGGTTATTAGCAGTTGCCGTATATATTGCGGTGAACCTGTGTTGGGTGCATAGATATTTAAAATTGTTTTATTTTTTCTTGGATTGATCCTTTGATCATTAGGTAGTGACCTTCTTTGTCCCTTAAAATAGTTTTCATTTTAAAGTCTCTTTTGTCTGATATGAGTATTGCTACTCCAGCTTTATATTGATTCCTGTTTGTGTGGAATATTTTCTTCCATCCTCTCACTTTCAATTTGTATGCATCCCTAGAAGTGAAGTGGATCGCTTGAAGACAGCATATATATGGACCTTGTTTTTGTATCCATTCAGCCAGTCTATGTCTTTTGGTTGGAGCATTTAGTCCATTAACATTTAAGGTAATTATTGATATGTATGTTCTTATTGCCATTTTATTAATTGCTTTGGATTTCTTTTTGTTGCTCTTTTTTCATCCCTTCTTCTCTTGTTCTCTCCTCTTTTGGTTTGATGACTCTCTTTAGTATTGTATTTGAGTTGATTTTTCTTGTTTGTTTGTGTATCAATTGTAGATTTTTGGTTTGCAGTTATTCTGAAGTTTTGATATCACAATCTATATATATATATACAAGATTGTTTTAAGTTGTTGGTCTCCTAATTGCAAATGCATCTCCAGTGTCCTGCATTTGTACCCTCCTCTTCTCACGATTTCTGATTTTGGTGGCATAATTGTGCATGGATGATTTTGTATCTTTACTGTATATATAGCTTTACTAGTGACCCTTGTCATTTCTGGTATTTTTGCTTCCAGTTGTGGCTTTTCTTTTCTGCCTGGAGAAGTTCCTTTAGTATTTGTTGTAAGGCTGGTTTAGTGTTGCTGAATTCTCTCAACTTTTGCTTATCTGTAAAACTTTTGATTTTTCCTTCAAATCAGAATGAGAGCCTTGCTGGGTAGAGTAATCTTGGTTGGAAGTTTTTTCCTTTCATCACGTTAAGTATATCTTGCCACTCCCTTCTGGCCTGCAGAGTTTCTGCTGAAAAATCTGCTGATAACCTTATTGGGGTTCCCTTGTATGTGACTTGTTTCTTTTCCCTAGCTGCTTTCAAGATTTCCTCTTTGTCTTTAATTTTGGTCAGTTTGATTAATATGTGTCTCAGGGTATCCCTCCTTGGGTTTATTTTCTATGGTACTCGTTGTGCTTCCTGGATTTGAGTGAGTGGTTCCTTTCCCATGTTGGGGAAGTTTTGGGCTATTATCTCTTGGACTATTTTTTCTGTCCCCTTCTCTCTCTCTTCTCCTTCTGGCACCCCTGTAATACGGATGTTGGTGTGTTTCACGTTGTCCCAGAGTTCTCTGAGACTCTCTTCAATTGTTTTCAATCTTTTTTCTCTTTTCTGTTCTGCATCCATAATTTCCACTAATCTGTCCTCCACCTCGCTTATTCATTATTCTGCCTCCAGTATTCTGCTGTTAGCTGCTTCCAGTGAATTTTTTATTTCAGTTATTGTATTTTGCATCTCTTCTTATTTAAGTTTTATATCTTGTATCTCTTTGCTCAGTGTTTCCTGTAAATTATCCATTTTGCCTCCAGTTTATTTCCAGTGTCTTGCATCATCTTCTGCATCAACAATTTAAGTCTTTTTCCTGGAGGCTGAGAATCTCCTGATCACTGAGCTGATTTCTCTTTTTTTTTTTCTTTCTCCCTCATCTGAGTTATAGTTCTCTGTCTTTTCATTTTTATAGCTTTTGGTGTGGTGATCTTTTTACAGATAGTAGAGTCATAGGCTCTCTTACTTCTGGTATCTGCCCCCCCCCTTGTGGCTGAAGTTGGTATGGGGGCCTGCTGTAGGCTTCCTGATGGGAGGGACTGATGCCTGCCCACTGGTAGGTGTTGCTGATTCCTATCCTCTGGTTTGTGGGGCCCTGTCTCTGGGTGGGATTAGAGGTGGCCGTGTGCCTGGAGGGTCTTTAAGCAGCCAGTTTACTGATGGGTGGGTCTGCATCCCACCTGAATTGTGGTTTGGCCTGGGGCTTCCCAGCACTGGTGGGTGGGGCCAGATTTTCCCAAAATGTTCACTTCCTAAGAGCTTTGCTTCCAGTTACCTTCCCCTACAACAAGCCACATTCACCCCTCCTTTCCCAGTAGGACCTCCAAGAACTGCAGTCAGATTTGACCCAGATTCCCATGGAGACTTTGCTTTGCCCTGGGACCCAGTGCATGTGAAAGTCCGTGTGCAACTTTTAAGAATGCTGTCTCCATTTCCCCCAGTTCCTTGGAGCTCCTAGCCACAAGCCCCACTGGCCTTCAAAGCCAGATGTCCTGGGGGCTCTTTCTTCCAGTGCCAGATCCCCACACTTGGGAGTTTGATGTGGGGCTCAGAACTCTCACTTGTGTAGGTGAGTCTCCATGAAGTTACTTTCCAGTCTGTAGGGCTTCCAACCTAGGAGGTATGAGGTTGCTCATATTGTGTAATTGCCCCTCCTACCTCTTGATGTGGCCTCCTCTTTGTCTTCCAGAGTAGGATACCTTTTTGAAAGTTTCCAGTCCATTTGGTTGAAGATTGCTCAGCATCTGTTTGTAAATTTTGTTATTTTTAGGAGAGAGGTTGAGCTCCAGTCCTTCTATTCCACCATCTTAATTCCATCTCCTAAACTACTTAAGCTTTAAAGATAAATTTTCCAGCAGGAGGGAGACAAAGCATTGCACATTAAGTAGCATATGACTTTGTTGGGTGATATAACTTGTGGCCATTCTGTAATTGAGGTACAGATCATAGTGCAGGAAACAATGTAAATGGTTAATATTGTGATCTATATTTCTGCATGTCGATCTGGCCCAGTGATGGTCTTACCCCTGGGAACACCCTATTATTAAAGTAGGTGGGTGGAAATTCACTGCATTAGGGAGTACCACCTCTGTCAGTGGAGAATCAGCCTCAAGGGCTCAACTAGAATGATGTAAGTCTGTGCCTTGTGGTAGCTGCTCAGATGGCTCATAGCCTGAGTCCATCACCCAAAGGGGAAGGTTACAGCTGTAATGTAACTTCTAAGAAGCTGAGTGAAAACTGTTTCTACTTTGATGAAGACTGCAGTCAACTAGGATTCAAAAAAAAAAAACCTGAATGATTTGGTGAATGCTGTACTTGGATGCCTTTTAGCAACTGTCCTTAAGCCATCATGAGATTTATTTTAATCTTTTGCCTTGGCTAAGTTTATTTCTTTTTATTTCTCAAAAGTTTCTAGTTGTTCTTATTTAAATTCAGCTTCTATTATTAAAATTTATAACCTTTAAAGTATATTGTGTTGTCCAAAGTTAAATTGACCCTGCTTGTCATTGTTTTTTCTAAATATTTCAATATGTTTTCTTAAGACTCATGGACTCATTGAATCTAACATGAAGGAAATATAGAAAGAGTACATTTTCCAGAAATAAGAACATTCTTTTACATTTCAGATTTAAAGATTAGGACCAGGGATTTAGAAAATGAACACAGGAAGCTCCAAGTCATACCTGAAATTTAGAATACATAGAATTTTTGTGATATAAATCTTTTTTTGATATAAATCTTAAGTATCCTGTACTCTCACTTCAAGTAAGAGAAGATAGAAATACAAAAATAATTATTTATTCGTATCTAGCTGTATGCCAAAAACTGGACAAATCCTTTTTTGTGTCCTTATATTCTCCAAATAGCAGCAAAGTCAATAACAAATTATAAGAGACAAATTGATAAAGTATATTTACAACTCATATACCAGTCAAAAGCATAACTTTCAAGTGTAATTGGATTTCACTTGTCAATCTTAAAAAATACAGTGAAATAAATAATAGGCAAAATAGTAGATTTTCAAAAACTGTCTTATTACATATAATCAAGCATATAGAAATATTCTAATTTAATACACAATTAAATACATTCAAATTAAATGTCCAACCAGACAATGTTGGACTAACCCAGGAACTTCCCAATGCCCCGGATGTGGCCATAAAATTAAAAAAATAAAACATAAAAACAGAGAATGTGCTTTTATTGATAGAACATGTTGATAAAAACTATTGATATAAACAAAGCAGATATGCATGCAGTGGTCTCTAAAGTATATTCTAAAGTGAAAAGTAAGAGGACATTGTGTGCTAGGTTGATAAGAGGTAATTAAAAGCAGGGTATTATATATTACACTCCAAAAAATCATATATAAATGAATTGTATTTGGAAGAATGCCAACAAAACTTGCATTTGTACTCTGTGTATGGGGAAACTGCATTCTTGGCAAGAGATGTATTAGCAAAGCCCCTTTTTTTAATGTGCTCTTTGGTCAATTTGAAAATGTATCACTATCATGTTATCACGTAAAAGTAAAGCTTGTGATGGTTTGTTATTCACAGTGGCATATTCCTGAGCCATAATAACTGTCCTGTGATGTAAACAGGAAGGACAGCAATATTTGGTGGGTGTGGGAACAGTAAGTCTCAAGAGCATAAGTAGAGTCAGCTATAGAGATGAGTATGAACTCAGGGCTTTTTAATCCCATCATAAACCATTACACTGCCTTTAACTACAGGTTCACCGACTCTCTGGATGTTTTCCAAAAAAAAAAAAATATGGGCAAATCTCTTCAAAAAACATGAAAAATCATTTGCAGTTTCTATCAATTAAGAACATTATAGGAGTTCCTGTCGTGGCTCAGTGGAAATGAATCTATCACCCACGAGGATGCAGGTTTGATCCCTGGCCTCACTCAGTGGGTTAAGGATCCAGTGCTTCCTTGAGCGGTGATGTAGGTTGCAGAAGACATGGCTCAGATCCCACGTGGCTGTGGCTGTGGTGTAGGTCAGCAGCTACTGCTCCAGTTCAACCCCTAGCCTGGGAATCTCCACATGTCATGAGTGCAGCCCTAAAAAGAAAAAAAAAAGAATGTTATAGAAATATCTCTACTTATCTATTTCTGTATATTTATACATATATATCCATATAAAGATAATCACATATGTATAGTTCGCATAACATATCTACATGTCTATGTAGATAGAAATATAAACACATCAGAATTATATGTATATGTATATATATATATACACAATTAACACACATTAGAATGACAGCATCATAAGAATAGTTTTTATCTATAAACTACTATATTTCAGCATCTAGAATAAATAGGCACTGAAATATTTTTGAGTGAATGAGAAGAACTGAGAAAATATCCTGGGGATACAACCCAATAGTGTCCCACACTTTACTATACTGAGATGCAAGGAGGAAAAGGGAAGTCTGAATTCTACTATATCACTGATAAATCATCATGTCTAAGCATATCCTGAAACTCCTGTAGATAGGCATGATTTCTATATTCTTATCTCTCACACCCTCCATTCCAATACCCCTTACCTAGCAGTGCCCCTTTCTTTCAGGAGAGTCTTTTATTTCCATCATCTCACTTTAGAATGTAGAATACCCCTAAAAATGTCCTGAACTTTCTATCCTTCCACAAATGCATTCTGTGAATTAGATACTCACATTATCAGATTCACTTTCTCTGAGTATTATATAAAACTAAGTTAATCTCCAGTACAAACCTTAACCAGTTTTGAAAGAGTTCATGCAGAGGTTAGGATGATTAGTTGCCCTCTTTTCTTCCCAAGGAAATTTGGATACCCTTTACTCAAGTGAGAAAAAAAATCCTAAAATTCTGTTTGATTATCTAGAACCAGGATCTCTTAAATCTCCCAAGGAGACTTTGCTTCTCACCTACATGCCAGAAGGCAGACTAAGTTGATTCAGATTCATCCCTCACTTTCTGAAATCCACTCTCACACAATTTGTCTTATCACAGTATGTAGAAAAAAGGGTGGCTTATTTAAAAATAAAGATGTTTCTGTGGGTCATACATTACATATTTTGACTGGAATAAGAAATTATATTCTCCTAGTACCCCATACTTGGTTTCTAACACTATACTCCAATAAAAGGAATTAGGGTCTCTTGAAGAAATGACTGATTTTAGGTCTGGGTCAGGGAATATAAAGATGAACAGGGGCAGCTAGGAATGATAGAAAGTAAGGAAGTGCTAAGATAAACCTCCCCACATAGTGATGAGGATATGACAGAGGGTCACAGGAGCCAAATGAAAGACCCCCCAAAGTCCAAAGCTGGAAAAAAAATCAGCAACACAGTGCATAACAGATAATTGAGGTATAACTCAAAACACAAAATAAACATTCATGAATTATAATGACATAAATAATTGAATAAATGACAAAAGAATAGGATAAAATAGAGGAACGAATTCCAAATGATTTATGTAGCTACTCTGTCAAGTGTGAGCTGAGCACACAGTTAAAATTCCTTCTATGGAATGAGGGAATAGAGTAAATTTGCAAAGGAGAATTATGACAAGTGGTACCTCATTCAGGTTATCAAGATTAAGATCAACAAGGACAATTCATATTGAGAATATATACCCACTTATATGATGTGATAAAAATGGTACTTGACCTCTGTGGCCTTTCTTTCAATAACCTGTAACCCCAGTCTAATCTTGAGTAAAATAACAGACCTTGGTGGAGGGGTTTTTACACAAATTCTGACTGGTCCTCTTCAGAACTATCAAGGTCATCCAAGACAAAAAAAAAATCAGAGAAAACATCACTGTCTGGAGGAGCTCAAGAAAACTTAACAAGTGAATATAATGTGATTCCTGGATCAGATTCTACAGGAGAAAAATGCATCAGTAACAATGAACGAGTCTGGTTAAAGTACTTTTTTTTAAATAGTGTAATCAGAGTTCCCATTGTGGCCGGGCAGAAATGAATCCAACTTGTATCCATGAGGATGCAGGTTTGATCCCTGGCCTTGCTCAGTGGGTCAGGGATATGGCATGACCATGAACTGTGGTATAAATCACAGATTTGGCTTGGATCACATGTTGCTGTGGCTGTGGTATAGGCTGGTAGCTATAGCTCCGATTTGAACTTCCAAATGCTGTGAGTGTGGCCATAAAAAGCAAAAAACAAACCCCCCAAAACAAAGAAGTAATAATGATGGTTAATTGGTTGTGACAAATGCACCATACTAGTATAATAACATGGGAAACTGAATGTGGGGTATATGGAAATTCTCTGTGCTATTTTTTACAACCTACCTGTAAATATAAACTAGTTATAAAATATAAAATTAATTTAAAAGAACAACTTACTTAATTTAACATTGCTCACATATTATTTCTGTTGTAGCATGCATCTGGTACTACTTATTTTAATGCTGAATAATATTCCATTGTATGGATACCATGTTTTGTTTATCTATCCCTGTGCTGTTGGAGACTTAGGTTCCTCAGCCATTTTGACTGCTCTGAAAAACTTTTTATGAATATGGGTTTATAAATATCTCTTTAAGTCCCTGCTTTCAGTTATTTTTGGTTTATACCCAGAAGTGGAAATGCTGGATCATATTCTAATTTTATTTTAAAATTTTTGAAGAATGCCTTACTGACTTTCATAGTGGTGGCACTATTTACAGCCTCAGGAAGAGTACACAAGTGTGATTAATGATGTTGGGCAACTTTTCATGTACTTATTGACTATTTGTACATCTTCTTTGGAAATACAGCTATTCAAGTTGTTGGTCTGTTTATTGGGCATTTACATGTTACTAAGTTGTAAGAATTCCTTGATATTCTGAATATTTTCTTATCAGAGATTTGTGTTTCTTCCAATTCTGTGGTTTGCCTTTTCTCTCTTTTGATGCTGCCCTTTGATGCTTACTTAGAAGCTTATAATTTTTACATCATCCAGTTTACCTGTTCTTATACTGTCACCTGTGTACTTGATGTCATATTTAAAAATTTATTGCTGAAGTTCCTATCATGGCTCAGTGGTTAATGAACCTGACTAGTATCCACGAGGATGTGGGTTAGATCCCTGGTCTTGCTCAGTGGGTTAAGAATCTGGCATTGCCATGAGCTGTGATGTAGGTTGCAGATGTGGCTCAGATCCCATGTTGCTATGGCTGTGGTCTAGGCCAGCAGCTATAGCTCTGATTAGATCCCTAGCCTGGGACTCTCCATATGCCATTGGGTGTGCCTCTAATGACAGAAGACAAAAAAAATCAGTGCCTAATCTAATGTCCTAAATTCTTTCCTCCATAATTTTTCTAAGAGTTTTATATTTTTTGCTCTTCTATTAAGCTTTGATACATTTTGAGTGTATTATGTATATGGTGTACTTTAAAGGTCCACCTTAATCCTTTGCATGTGGATATCTAGTTATGCCCACTCCATTTGTTGAAAAAACTGTCCTTTCCCCCATGGGAGTTCTTGGCACTTCAGTAGAAAGACATTTGACCATTAATATGATGGGATATTTCTTGGCTCTTTATTCTGTTCTGTATGCCTGTCTTTACAGTTTAGTACCACACTGTTTTTGAATACTATGTTTTGAAAGCATGAAGGGTGAAATCTCCAACTTTGACTTTTCAAGGTTACTTTGTTTGCAGGTTCCCTTGAGATTCCATGTTAATTTTTCAGGTGATTTTTCCCAATCTCCAAAAAGTGTCCTTGGGGTTTTGACAGGGATTGTTTGAATCTGTATTGTTTTAGGTATTATTGATATCTTAAAATATTAAGTTTTCTAGTGCATGAAAATGTGATATATTTCAGAACAAATAGTGATTCATAGAGAGAGGTTTACTTTAAGGAACTGGCAAGTGCAAAATCTGAAGGACCAAAGTCCTGATTTGAGTCTAAAGGCCAGAAACTGCTGTATGCTAGTAACAGACAATGTCCCAGTTCAAGTTCATTGGCAGGAAGTTGCTGTAGGATTAGGAAAAGCTAATTTGCCAGCATGCATTCCTTCAGAAGAAAGGGCTGATTTTCAGTTTGAAGGCTCTCAGGCTGAAAAATTCTCTCCTACTCAGGGGAGGTCATTCTTTTGTTACTTTCAGACTTTCTGCTGATTGGATGAGGACCACCCACAGCATAGAGAACAACATGCTTTGCTCAGTCCACCAGTTAGAATGTTAATTTTCTCTAGAACAACTACAAAGACACAACCGAAAGCAATGTTTTGGTAAATATATCTGTGCATCTTGTGGCATAGTCAGCACAAAACACTGGCCATCACAAATCAGTGGCATGCCATTTTAGTACCTGCATGCACCACATTTAATCATAGTTAATCTCCAAATAAGGACAACACTGAGGCCATAATTCTGCCTAACATGGCACAACTATCCTGTGTACAAGTGAAAATGCACCAAATCTTTCCCCTCTAAGGAGGTAGAGCCCTTGATATCATAAAACTTTAAATGCTCTGATGGAAATTACAATACTTAAATACCGTGATAGAAAGTTAACATCTTATTTTGTGTGACATAGTAATAAGATAATAAAACAAAGATATATATGTATATGCATACCTATATAACATATATGTGTGTTTATATGTGTGTATGGGTATATATGTGTGTATATACACATTGTTATAACACATACACAAACATTCATAAATTAAAGAGAACATAGAACATAGACATAGAACATGTAATTACATGTCTCATTTCTGTAACTGGTCACATGGCTGTAACTGACCTTTGTAACTAATTCCTTCTTTTACACACGCATTTTGCATTCTCTGTGCCTTCAGCAAAACCTGAGGTGACGGTGATCTTTATGTGGTGCGGTGACATAAACCTTTATTGCTGAAAAGTCTGGGCTGTTAATAGTTCTGCCTGGATTGGGTTGTTGCAGTTCCTTTCATTCTTAGTTATCATACATGGTGATACTAAAAGAGGCTCTATAGGAGTTCCTGTCTTTCAGACATAGTTTTCCTCATCACTGCTGCAAAGTAGTAGTGCAGTTTCCCCCTGTAGTCAAGATCAATCACTCCTACCTAAAAAGTACTTCATTCACCTGTTGATTCCAAGGCAGGAGGGTTCTAAAATGGTCAGGCAGAAGACTTAACTCGCAGTTGAAGAAACTTTCTGTGTTTCCTGGTGGAAGCACTTCTCCCTTTGGAACTAAAACCTCTAAGTCAGCAGAGCATAATATCTCCCTGTTCCTGGAAACAGGAAGCAACATTATTACTAATAGTTACTAAAAATAACCATGAATAGTACCACTCCCATTTTGATACTTAGTGCTGTAAGACACAAATATTTTCATATATTTTGTCCTTTCAGAGAAGTACATAAATACACATCTTCCTCTTTTTTTTGGGGGGGGGGGAGGTTACCAATTATTGTCATGTTCTTTCCATATCCCAGGACATCCAGCTAAATCAGTGGTCAAAAATCATGAATCATGGAGTTCCCGTTGTGCCTCAGTGGTTAACGAATCCGACTAGGAACCATGAGATTGCGGGTTTGATCCCTGGCCTTGCTCAGTGGCGTTGCCATGAGCTGTGGTGTAGGTTGCAGACACAGCTTGGATCTCGCATTGCTGTGGCTCTGGTGTAGGCTGGTGGCTGCAGCTCTGATTCGACCCCTAGCCTGGGAATCTCCATGTGCCATGGGAGGGGCCCTTCTAGGCAAAATGGCAAAAAAATAAAATCATGAATCAGTATATATTGCACATCTGGACATGCTCTTTCCAAGCAAAGTCAACAACCGGGTGCACTACTTGAACTTGTACCCTTTGGGAGGATTTCCATTAATATTGACCTTTAGGAATTTTCCAGAATGGGGCTGCAGCACTGTAGGCTTCCACTTTCAGGTTATTGTTTGTTTATTTATTTATTTTCTTTTTAGAGCTGCACCTGTGGCATATGGAAGTTCTCTAGTTAGGGACAGAATCAAAGCTTCAGCTGGGGCCTACACCACAGCCACAGCAGTGCCAGATCTGAGCCCCATTTGCGACATACACCAGATCCTTAATCCACTGAGCGAGACAAGGGATCAAACCTGCATCCTCATGGAGTTGGGTTTTTCACTCACTGAGCCACAGCAGGAACTCCTCCTCTTTCAAGTTATGGCTGCTTATCATTGTGGAACTATCTGTAAACAAGTCCTTAGTCTTTTCTTCCTCTGTCAACTAACTGTAGTCAATTCCTCATGGCTCCATAGAAGCAGGCAGGGAGAGGACAGGGAGTATAGGACGGGCCAAGACTGTGAGTATTTTTGCCACTTAACAATATGTTTGCCTTCAGGTCTTACTTGTGCCGGTCCATTTGATGATGGAGCACTGTTGTGCATGCCCAAATTTATTTCTTTGATGGGTCAGATAAGAGCAAGTTCATAATGGGCAGCCCAGGTTATATGGTAAATTGGTAGCCCTAGTGAAGGCAGTCAGAATCTACTAATGTCCAATAACATGCCAGGTGCTGTTTATTAAAAGGAGAATGTTTAACTGCAAAAGGTGGCAAGCTTTGCTCCAAAATACTAAGTGCCTGCAGTGCAGTTTGCATGTGGAGACTTGCCAAAGGCACTGGCATCCCCATTTGCCACTAACATACCAAGCACCACAGACCCACTGGATCAGAGAAGCTTGCATGATATCCTACAGAGATTTTTTCCTTTCTTTTTTTTTTTCCTTTTCTTTGTGAGCCATCACAGAGCAATTCATGGATGCTGAGGGCTCTGCTACAAATTTATTTTTCATGATTGTGATGAAAAGTGTGTGTTCTAGAACCTCTCAGGGTAGCTGAATTTATCTTCAATAACATATCCATTCTGGCCTTCCAGTCGCCATTGCCTTTTTAATCTCTTCCTCTACATTAACCCAAAGCAGGACTGACGTTTCTAAGCTGCTCACTGTGGGCCACCATTTGGTTCATGTGTTAGCTATACCAACACACAAACTTTTAGAGACCTTCTTATTTCCCCCAGTGTCAGTGTCAAAGTCAGAATCTCTTCTTAGTGCCAATCAATAAATCAGGCCTGATCAAAATTTATAATTTTTCTACAATTATCATGTATTGTTGTCTTAGAACACTCAGGTAGTTATTTGGGAGTGTAGTGCAACTTCCTAATGTATCACATTTTGTATCTCACTTATTTCTATTAAAGTATAGTTGATTTACAGTGTTGTGTCAATTTCTGGTGAACAGCATAGTGACCCAGCCATATATAAATGTGTGTGTGTGTATACATACATATCTTCTTTTTGTCATACTATCGTCTATCATGTTCTATCCCAAGAGATTGGATAGAGTTCCCTGTGCTGTACAATAGGATATCATATAATATATAGTTATTTTTTGCTTTTTAGGGCTGCACCTCTGGCATATGGAAGTTCCCAGGCTAGGGGTCACATTGGAGCTGCAGCTGCTGGCCTCTACCACAGTCACAGCAACACCAGATCTGAGCTGTGTCTGCAGCCTACATAACAGCTCATGGCAATGCTGGATCCTTAACACAGTGAGCAAGGCCAGGGATCGTAACTGACTGAGCCACAATGGGAAGTCCCTGTAGGACCTCACTTTTAGCAGCTTCCTGGTACCTGTGTCTAGTTACAGAACTAGAAGAAAAGAGGGGTGAGTGCTATGGTTGTGTGGGTCCTGAGGAGAATGGTCTTTCATGGCAACCATTGCAGGGCAGGGCAGGTCATTACAGTTTCTTCAGGCAATGAAGGGTTAATCCTTTAGCCTGAGAGTGAGTTGCCATGTCCACTGGGTGTGAAGAGGCCTTGTCCACTGTCAAAGAATGCTCATCCTCTCTCTGTTACTTCTCCTCAATTTCCTCAAATATTCAGTGATAAAAGCCAGAATCTAGATTTAATCCATGACTCTTTTTCTCACGTCTACATCTTATTTTAAGTTCTTTTTTTATAACTCCAAAATATTTCTCCAACCCTTCTATATCGGCATTTTAGTTTGGGTTTCCTAAATGCAGATGCTGGGATGGAATTTTTACGAAAGTAATTTATCAGAAGGGTTGAGGGAACTGCCTATGATGGGAGAAAAAAGGTGTAGTCTCCATTAGTTTGGTTCCAGCCTGGATACATGGGAACTCATACTTGTAGTATATATTACAGTATTGCCCAGGTTTCACCCTTAGGTAAGGATACCAGTTCCTTTTACTCTTTCTTCAGTCATTAAATGGACATTGGTGGACCTTCAGATGGTGAGCCTAGTCACCAAGTGAGGCAGTTTCAATTCTCTCTTGTGCAATTTTCTGGAAACAATGGGACCTGTGAGCTGTTAGCAGCCCAGACAAACAGCAGATAATCCTGGGAGCACTGGTCCAGTGAATGAGATTTGACCAGGTGCAGCAGTGTCCACAATATTCTCCATCAGCTGGTACTACTAACGAATTACATTCACCTTCTTACTACTCTTTTGCTGCCCACCTTGTCCTCTTCAATTGATTTTCCATTCTGTAGCTAGAGTCATCATTCTATATCTCAAATATAACAGCATCATTTGCTAGATTAAAAAACCTTCCAAAATTTTCTTCACTCTACTTAGCTTTGAGCCTTTAACACAGTTATGAGAGCCTTCTTGGTCTTCCCTGTTCCTGTCTCACACAATGCACATAACTCAAATAAATAGTTGATATGACAACCATAGCTGTATCAAATTTATCAGGATTTCTGCATTTTTATTTTCACCTTCTTGCCTTGGTTATATATTCCATCTCCTAGGAATATCTTTGTCTAACTGATGCCTATTCATTCTATTGATCTTTATATCCTTTGCATCCCTTTTTTTATGTCTTTTCACACTTGAATCTTCTGAATCCCCAGGACATTGTTTTGTGTCCCTCAAACATACTTTCATAGCACCCCCCTGTGCTTCTACTATCTTACTATTTATAACACTGTGTGATATTTCTCTGCTTTCTTTGGGAGTCTCTCAGTGGTTCTAAGCTCTGCGAAGAAATCATTTAGATTACTCTTTACTCACCACTGAAGCCCTGGTGACTCTTAATGTACTTGATACATTCTGTGAGTTTAAGAATATCTGTTGCTTAATGAATGAGGAAAGGAAAAAAATGAATGGAATATATTTACCCTGAAATTGCTTTGTGTGCATCAGAAGCTACAGATTTTTAAAAACAGCTTTTCATAATTAAATGTTACCAAAAAGCAAGCTAATTAAAAGGCGAAGTGGAACAAAAAACATCCCACATTCAGAAAATGATGAAATCTTGGTAAAAGCAAGGAGAATACCAAAGTAACTCTTTGTTCATCGGATAAAATACTTGATTTCTATTTCTTTATTTTTCCCAGTTTAAGCAAGAGTAAAAACAAATGTGATTTCCCAAAGAAATACAACTAGAATTCTCATGGTTTGAAGGAAATGAAGGCAGAAAAAAATGTCCTAACCTCATTCTTACTTTTTCTGCTCTACATTTCATTAAATGCATGCATCTTCCTTATATATTTATTTATCCATTTGGTATTTATCAGATACTGTGCCAGATATTGCATAGGCAAATATTATGACACTGGTAGAAACTGTTGTTAGCAGGTAGGCCATTTCTTTATAAATTATGACAATTTATTTAATTAATTTAAATTCCCATTTGTCATTAAAATATACTTTGAAACATGTCTCTGATATATTTTCAGCATAAGACCTTTACACAATTCATATAATAGGATTCAGAATGTGGCAAAGAATGTTGAAAACATGGTATAACATTGTTACTTCTTAGAAGTTAAATATCTCATTGCTTTTATATTCCTAGAGTAGTTTCATATCACATTCTTAAAGTTATCATATTACCATCAACTATGATATATAAAATGAGCAGAGTTTTTAATGAAAACTATTAGAATCTATCCATATATGATGAAATAATAATACAGTCTATGCAATAATATATATTTAATATATAACATATATTAAACATAACAACATGCATGGGTATGTTATGTAGTATGTATTTGTCTTTCTCTTGCTCTTTCTTATTCTGTGTGTGTGTGTGTGTGTGTGTGTGTGTGTGTGTGTGTGTGTATTCAATATTCTGATTTGGAGTTTTGTGGGGTTTTTTTTGTTTTTTTTTCCTCGTCTGTAAAATGGAGATAGTAGCTGTGCCTACCTCTATGGATTGTTTTAGAGGTTACTGCTTAATATCAACATGTTTTGTATTTATTTTTTCATTAAAAGGAAAGCTTATGAATCTATATACATTGATGAGGATGGTAAAACTAAGCTCCAATTTGATAAAATGTTCCAAATATTCCAAGATTTATCCTGGGCTAGGTTTTTCTTATTTTTCTTACACTCATTTTTTTTTCTTCTTTCCTTGCAGAGTCTATGATTTATGGCAGTAACTTTTTCCTCTTTATATCATAAACATTCTTTGCTAAGATCATCAACAATAACTTTTTTGAACTTTGCGTCAGTTGAATAAATATTAGGCGCAATGCACATTTTATTTATCACTTAAAATCACTTGCCTACTACAAAGTTTCCTAATAGAAGTTTTCATTTGAGCACTTCTCAAAGTATATATTAAAGGATATATACATGGAAGTTATCAGAGTATAGAGCATAGCAACTGCTTTATCATTAGGTAAAGTAACCACAGGTATCAGGTATAGAAATAAATATGCAGGGCATAAAAATAGGACAACCACCATGACATGGGAGGCACAGGTAGAGATGACTTTTTGCCTCACTTCCAAGGTCTTTGTCTTTAGAGCATGCAGGATGACCACACAGAAGCCAGTCAAGAGGAGGAAGTTTAATATACAGATAAATCCACTGCTAAAAGCAACAAAGAGCCCTGTTGTGTGGGGTATCAGTGCAGGCAAGATTGAGCAAAGGGTTCAGATCACACATAAAATGACCTATGATGTTAGGACTGCAAAAGGGCAATCTGATTATGAAGAGGGTCTGGATAAATCCATGAAGAAAGCCTCCCACCCACATCACTCCCACTAGCAGGCCACATAGCTACCAATTCATGATGGTTGCATAGTGCAAGGGCAATTACTACAGATAGTCCAATACTAGGGTTTCCTCATGGATTTATCCAGATCCTTTTCATAGTCAGCCACAGCAACACAGGATCCAAGCTGCATCTGTGACCTCCACCACAGCTCACAGCAACACTGGATCCTTAGCCCACTTAACCAGGCCAGGGAATGAACTTGTATCCTCATGGATGGATACTAGTTGGATTCATTAACTGCTGAGCCACAATGGGAACTTCCCAATAACTTTATAGTATCTAATAAATATACTTTGCATAATTGATTGCCATGGACATGGCATGATAGCAACCTGTGTGGGTAGTATTATTTCATCCATTTTGCAAATGAGACACCACCTCAAAGACCAAAATATTAATTATAATATGAACAAAAATTTCATGAATAATTTTTGTGCTCCAAGTGTATTTGCAAATCATCCTGTGAAACCTGTGAAATAATTAATACTATCATTTTACACTTATTTTACACATCAGTAAATAGAAGCACAGAAAAGTTGAGGAACCTGCCCAAGATCAAGCAGATTTAATAAAGATCAAGAACATAAATTAGATCTAATAATGATCAGAACCAAGATTAGATCAGATTATAATTTTTACTATTTTTTCTCCAAGTTCTTAGCACATGTCCTTTATTGTTATGTTATAGTACACTGTGTTAAACTAGTAAACTCCTTTTGAAAAGACCATAAGAATTATAAATACTTAATAATACTTCAGAGTCAAGTATATATAAAACAATTGCATGAACAGGCACAAAAATACACATATACATGTACACACACAGTATAACATATTGTAATTCCACATTCTTGTCACTTGGCATTACTCTTTTACTTATTCCAGGAGGTGTGCTGGTAACTGTAAGTTATATGCAGATGCTTTTGGTCAGTTTGAGCAAATTTATTTCTTTCCTTCATTTGCCAAAATCTTTTTTTAAAGATAAATCTAAATCAAAATTTATCCGTGGAAGAAAGTAGCCTCTTGGAGTTCCCGTTGTGTCACAGTGGTTAACGAATCTGACTAGGAACCACGAGGTTGCAGGTTCGGTCCCTGGCCTTGCTCACTGGGTTAAGGATACAGCGTTGGTGTGAGCTGTGGTGTAGGTCGCAGACTTGGCTCAGATCCTGCATTGCTGTGGCTCTGGTGTAGGGCAGTGATTACAACTCCAATTAGACCCCTAGCCTGGGAACCTCCATATGCTGTGGGAGTGGCCCTAGAAAAGGCAAAAAGACAAAAAAAAAGATAGAGAAGAAAGTAGCCTCTTCAGTAAATGGGGCTGAGAAAACTGGAAAGCTACGTGTAGAAGAATGAAAGTAGAACACTGACACCATAAACAAAAATAAACTCAAAGTGGATTAAAGACCTAAATATAAGGCCAGATGCTATAAAATTCCTAGAGGAATACATAGGCAGAATACTCTTTGACATAAAATCAAGCAACATCTTGTTTGATCCACCTACTAGTATAATGACAATAAGGGCACAAATAAACCAATGGGACCTAATCAAACCAAAAGCTTTTGAACAGCAAAGGAAACCATTAAAAAAAAAAAAAAAGAAAAGATGACTGCAGAACAGGAGTAAATATTTGCCAATGATGCAACAGACAAGGGCCTGATCTCCAAAATATACAAACAACTCATGCAATTCAACAACAGCAAAAAACAAACAACCCAAGTGAAAAATGGGCAGAAGACCTAAATAGACATTTCTCCAAAGAAGAGATATGGATGGCCAACGGGCATATGAAAAGAATGCTCAATGTCACTATTTATTAGAGAAAAGCAAACAAAACTCCACTGAGATACCACCTCACACCAGTCAGAATGGCCATCATTGATAAGACAACATATAATAAATGCTGAAGAGGGTGTAGAGAAAAAGGTACCCTCCTCTACTGTTGGTAGGGATGTAAATTGGTACAACCATTAAGGAAAACAGTATGGAGGTACCTCAGGAAACTAAATGTAGAACTATCATATGATCCAGCAATCCCACTGCTGGACCTATATCCAGACAAAATTTTCCTTGAAAAAGAAACATGCACCCATATTTTCATAGAAGCACTATTCACAATAGCCAAGACAGGGGCTTGACGTTTCACAGGTAGTTAACAGCAGAAGGGTATGAGACCCCATATTCTTTATAGAGATGGAAAAGAGCGGTAGTACTTTTGGCTCTTAGATGAGGTAGCATAATTGTGCAAAGCATAGAAAATGGCATCAAATACAAGTTCATATCTTAGGTTGCTACTTAATGTTTTAGTGATTTTGTGGAATTAACTTTTTCTACTTCCTCCCATGTAAAATGAGTATCAAAAAATAAGTATTCATGCAAAAGAGTTACAGAAGTTCCAGACCTAAAATACACTCTCCCTAAATTTCACTTGAAATATAATACTGTTAATGTAAAAAAGATTTTTAAAAAAGTATGAAATAAGTCTTGTATAATCTACATCTTTTTAAATGTATAAATACTCTGAAACTTCAAAAGTTCTATTAAAGATGTATTATGTTCAGTGTAATTTCAGACAAATTAAATTTCTGTTGTTTATGCTGGACCTACCCCACCCTCATGGAAAATCAGAACAGTGTCACAAAATTTGTATTTATGAGGCTGTGGGGACATAAGCAAACAGAGCTACTGTTTCTTTTCTTGTTCCTGCTATGTTACCTGACAGTCTTGATGTGAAACTACGTCTTTTTAATGGGAAACAGCCTAATCTTACAATCACTGGCAGCCATCTACTCCAACAACCAATATACTACTTTCTCTGACACCTTCCCTCATAGACCGCTTCTACACCTCTATCGTGGTCCCCAGGCTAGTGAGGGACTTAGCTGCAAAAAGAAAAAAATATTTCTAATAGCAATGACATTACCCAGCTCTTCGGTGCCCACTTGATGGCAGGTGTGTAAATACTCATCTTGGTATCCTTGGCTTTGACCACTATGTTGCAGTTGTCAAGCCCCTGCAGTACATGGTCATCATGAACCGGCAGAGGTGCATTGTGTTGGTTATCATGGCCCAAGCTGTGTGTTTTGGGTGCTCTATTTTTCTACTGGTGGTGATACTCAGTTTACCTTTCCATGGTCCTAATCAGATAGATCCCTACCTAGGTGATGTGAAGCCACTTTTGAAACTGGTATGCAGCAGTATTCATATTGTGAATATCTTAATGATTGCACATTCAGGGGTGGTGGTGGTGGTGGTTTTTGCTGCACTAGTAGTTTCTTATATAACCATATTATATAGTCTTAGAACACATTCCTCTCTGGGGTGGCAGAAAGCCCTCTAAACATGCAGTTTTCACATAATGGTTGTGGTTTTATTCTTTGTTCCTGGTATCCACATTTATGTTCTACCTGCTGGGAATGAAAACAAGGATAAGGAAATCTCCATGATTTCCACTATGATTTCCCCTGTGCTGAATCCTCTCATCTATACTCTGAGAAATGAGGAGATGAAAATTGCCATGAAGAAGGTGTGGTCTGAAATAGCACACTCATAATTGAAGTATATAAGATGGTATTCATTGCACCTCTGATTGGTGTCTCCAGGGAATTTATTGTTTGAGATAGAAAATATGTATGCTTTTTTGGGGAAGTTGGACCAAAGAAACAAATCACTGTTATTCAGATTGCAGTTTGCACTTTGAAGTTTCCAACTAGGTTCTGGGTGTGATCCCATGGCTCTAAGGCATACAGAAATGTCCTTCTAAAGCACATTTCTGATCATATCAGAACACTCTCCGAAAATTGCCATGGAACCCTATTTTGCTTGAGATAAAATCCAACCTTCTGAATTGTTTATCAAAGATCGTCCTAAATTGGTCCAAGTTGAATTTACTCATTGTAAAAGTCACAGTATTGGTATACATTATTACACAGCACTTGCGTAAATTACTGTAATAGGCTTTGTGGTCAGGGAGACCTAGGTGACTACTGACTCTGAGTATTGGCAATTTGCTTTATTGATATGCATTTTTATTTCAAATATCTATGATATGAGTAACATTTGTTTTCCATAAAGAAGTAATATTCCTTTATCTAACACATATGAAGTTTTAGCAGGGCAAATGACAAACTGGAGACTCATGGTTGGTATTTTTGCCTTACCTTAGTTTATTTCTCTGTTTCCCTTTGCTTGGATGCTTTCATCCAGCTAGAGTGGACCCCTCTGCATGCCCCAAACATACTCTAAAATCTTATTCATATGCCTTATTTCTCTCTCCCCTCTGCTTGTAATGAACCTACCCCTATGCTTTAGTGTCCATGTCTTAGGTATAATTCACACTCCTAATATTTTTATTCAAAAGATTTTACAGCTCCATCCACAGACCACACATATTTTTTATTCCATCTCTGTTCTTTTTGTTGTTATTATTCAGCTATATGTATACTCATTTCAAATAGTTTTACATGCAAATACTGGTATTTCTTATGAATTGTGTTTTTCCAGTTTGCTTGAGACAGAAGTTTATGTACTATATCTTTATTTTTCATGTCTCTCTCTATTGATAAGCAGTGAGCCTGTGCAAATTACGATGTAAATAAATAGTTACTAAATTAAGTTTAAAGACACTATCTTCTTATTTGACTGTACACATTGATCTTATATATCTGGAATTTTCACTTGTGTCTTTAACAATCATGCATTATTTTTAAAATAAATAATATCAGTAAGGCTAAAATGTTAACATATACTACTATGTGTCTATGGGGGGAATGGAATCCAACAGTCTCCCAACCCCCCTAGTGTCTTTTCACTTATTTTATGCAATAAGAAAGAACTGTTTTATCATTTATCCTCATATCATTTGGATCACATGATCCCATCTCAGCTCCTTGTCTTGGTTCCAATTTTTCGAAATGTCTTTCTCTACCAAGGCTTTTCTAAGTAGAATGACTGCATTGCTTCAATACAGAATTGCCTTGATTGACTTACTCCTGCCCCACAGCAAAAGCAAAATCTAGGAAAAAATGTAGAGGCCATGGTGTTTGTCTTTAATGTCACAAACCCTTCTTTTGCTAATTGACATTCAATAACTTTTACACATCCAATAACATTTTTTTCTTCTTGGAGCCATGGACACCTATAGAATAAATGGGGAAAAAACATTCCATCTATTCTGTAGGAATACATCTGACTAGTTATTTATTCAAAGTTTTGTTTAACTAGGTATAATGTAATAATTTTACAAAGAGAAATATAGGAATGTAGTGTGTACATTTGTGCCTGTGTTTATGAGATGTTTCTGTCTGTGTGGGTATGGTGCAGGGGGTTTGGGTGGTCTTGAGGATGGGTCAGAAGAAAAACTTACTTATCCCATCAGAAAGAATGCTGCACAACTACTGTAGACCAGGGCAGATCACTCTAAAGTGTGCCTCAGTGACATATGAATTATTGAGTTAAAGTAACTTAAGAAATGGCCGATGCAAGTGGGACACTTTGACCATCCTCTCTTGTCCCTGAAAGCAGGAAATAGTCTCTCATGTGATTATTGTACTGGGTGGTGGAAAGATACCCTTATAAGATATCCTTATCTTTCCACTATCCAGGGGGAGAAATTAAGGCTCAAGGAGGCTCAACAAGCAAACGTTGTTACTTCTTCACTAATTTCATACCCACATCCAGACTTTTCTTAAATTACTTACTAATTAAACACCCAAAACCTAAGTTTATTTGTTCCATTAAACAATCACTCACCAATTTGTTGTTTTTTCCCATCTGCCCACTACTGTGGTCCAGGTTCTGTGACACTCCCATGCGCACAAATTAAAATCAAGGAGTAGGGGGAAAACACCCTCTCCTGTCACACACACTCAAAAAAAGCTCACTCACTTTCACTGTCATTTCTTTTCTTTTCTCAAGGGTCTACAAGATTTTATTGGCCAAAAATATGACTACATCACACAGTAATTATATAAAAAAGCATACATTGAAATAAGATTAGTTACCTACTTATTGGATGGTCTTTTTAGAATTCACTTTCCTGCCTATGGCACAGTGCTTAATATTT
The DNA here is from genome assembly GCF_016906955.1 of Phacochoerus africanus. Lineage (NCBI taxonomy): Eukaryota > Metazoa > Chordata > Mammalia > Artiodactyla > Suidae > Phacochoerus > Phacochoerus africanus. The sequence continues at coordinate 600,200 of NW_025927332.1, forward strand.
CAAATAGAGCTGCCAAACTAAATACATAGCATATAAGTCTGAATACAGAATATTTAATAAATATTAATTGTTATAAAATGTATAATTTATGATAGTCTATTTAAATAAGACTCTAATTTAAAAATCCACCATTAATAAATTTTATTAGCAGAATACCTTAACCAGCTAATGAACACTAACATTAAAAGGCTTACTTTTTAAAATCCCATGGGTCAGCAAGTACCAGACTGGAAGATGTTTAGAAGGTTTAGAGGTGACCTAAAGGAAAGATTGGGGACCCAGATATGGCTGTGTATGATGGAGTTCTATGTGACTTCCTGTTCAGTCACACTCTCCTTATCCCTCATCATTTTCCTCAACCCTGTATCTGTTTCTAGTCATCAGTCGAGAGGGTCAATTTAGACACTTATGGACTATTCTTGTATTATCGGCAACGCCAGGTAATAATGATGTCAAATAGCCTAGAGATTTCTAAATAATCTTTTTTCTTTTGTTGAAAAAAATTCCCCATGCAATTAATTGCACATCCATTATCTCACATAGTTCTCTTTTATTTGATGACAATGTTTAATTTTTACTCTCTTAGCAAATTTCAATTGTACAATACAGTGTTATCTGCTATAGTCATCATGTTGTATGTTAGAGCCTCAGAACTTATTCATCTTTTAGATGAAAGCTTATATTCTTTAACCAATGTCTCCCTATTTCCTACATCCCCTACCCTAGCCACTGACAAACACTTTTTTAATTTCTATATATATGAGTATGATTTTCCTGTTTTTTTCTTTTTATGGATGTGGCGTATAAGTGTTGCCATTTGGGTATTTAGGCTAGTAGACATTCGGGACTGTCCAAAATTTGGTTCATGCCAGAAGGTCCTTGTAATATGGTTCTATTTTGTCTATGGCAAGTGATTTTGGACAGGACCAAATATTGCAGGCCCTTTGGTGTGGACCAAGTGTTATATGGATGTTTGGGGCAGGGCCAAATGTCCTGCAAAGGGTATTTTTTCTTTTTTCTTTTTTTGGTCTAGCCTATTTCATTTATCATAATGCACTCACAGTCCAACCGTTTTGTCACAAATGTCAGGATTTACTTCTTTCTCATGGAAGAATAATATTCCCTTGTATAAATATATACCACATCTTCTTTATACCTTCTTCATTAATAATGAATGACATTGAGACTGTTTCCATTACTTAGCTGTTAGCAAAAATGCTGTAAAAGTAATTGTAATTTCAAACGATTATTTTTTTTCTCTGTCCCATATCATCAGCTTTCACAGAGCCTTTTGAATGTACTGAACATCTAATAGGTGCTTCATGTTAAAATAGACAATTTTATTGTATTTCACATTATATTTACTACAAAATGTGATATAGCATGAAAAGGATCAGCCACAGGGAAAATAGGACTTACAGATAAGTACAGAAAAGTCAGGGACACAGCACACACACTGTCTAAAGACTTCCTGAGTCCATAGCTACCTCCAGACGTGCCCTTAGACATGGCCCTGCCCACCAGAGGGCCAAGACCCAGCTCCACCTAGCAGTTGGCAGGCATCAGCCCATTTTACCAGGAAACTTGCACAAGCCACTAGACCAGCTTCACCAGAAGCAAGAAAACTATAGTCCTGCAGCCTGCAGACCAAGTCCACAAACACAGGCTAGATACTCCCCTGGGACCAACTGGCTCCTGGCCATTGGAAGATATGTGAGCGCACTGGTGAGATACATTGGTTTTCTTCTACAGAGAGACAATTCACCAAGGCTGAGAATCCTAACCAACCTACCACATACGTAAAAATACAAATAGGAATGTAGACAAAATGAAGTGACAGGCATATGTTTCAGAAGAAGGAACAAGATAAAACCCACAAGAAAAAATACATGACACAGAGGTAGGCAGTCCAACCAAGAAAGAGTGCAGAGTAATGATCATAAAGATGATCAAAGAATTCAGGAGGAGAGTGGGTGCACAGAGTGAGAAATTAGAAGTTTTTAACAAACAGAAAATATATTCTGTGGTACATGCCTCTCTGTGCTACAGCTCTGTCTTCTACACATGCCATCTATGTGGGCTCCTTGAGGCCTCCTTTTGTGTCAGGATGACTATTGTAAGTAGTCTGCTAGGTTTGATTGGCCCATGTTTTTATTGGTCACCAGGCTTTACCTTGTGTGGAGGTTGCTGGCTGCTGCTTCTTGGGGTCAGGTCACAAAATGACTGGATGCAGAAGCCTGGGTCACCCTGGGGCTGGTGGTTTGCAGTGTCATGACCCAGGAATCCCAGGCCTGGTGTTTGCCAACTGGTGGATGAAGCCAGGTCCTTGGGTTAGTGTTGACTCAATGGCAGGCCAAGCGAAGTTCTAGTTCTCGCTGTAAGCTCCAGGGGTCCCAGAGCTGATGTCAGACTACTAGTGGATGTTCTTAGTTGCTGACACAATTGACTGTGGGATCCAAGATTATCCTGAAGCTTGTGTTGGTGTATTGGTGTGCAAGACCAGGGCCCATCTGGTCCCAGGGCTGGTTTTGGCCTGCTTCTGTGTGGGCTGGGTCTGTAGGCTGTGTGAATGTGATTTTTACTGGGGCTGGTATGTGTCTGCTGGTGAATGAGGCTAGGCCCAAGGCTTGCAGCATTATTGCTGGTGGCAGGGCTGGGGATTCTGAGGCTAGTGCATGAACACTATTATATGGAGCTGGGTCCTGGTGTCTCTGGCTACAGGGCCCTGAGGATTTCAGCACTAGTGTCTGCACCCTGGTGAATGGGGCCTGCTCTGGTGGGCAGGGCCATGTCCAGGAATAGCTTAGGGTTCATGGGACCTTAAGGCAGCCTGTCTGCTGACAGGCAAGTTATTTGGCATGTTAGTCTTTTGGCCTGAGATTTCTCCTTACTTGTTCCATGGGTTGGTGGGCATGGGTGGGACTGGGTCCTGAGTTTCATAAACTAGAGGGAAAATTTCAATATAGCACTTGCTAACATGAGTCCTTATGAGCTCCCAGAAATGACTGACTCCAGTGCCCATGTCCCTAAGAGCGAGCTTTAATTGCCTCCCACCTCTCTAGGAGACTCTGGAAGATCAGTAGGCAGGTTTTTTTCAATTTACTCTTTTTATCCTGGGTCACAGAGGTATGAGATTTTGTGTGCACCCTCTACGAGTGGAGACTCTGTTTCCCACAGCCTTCTGGGCATCCCAAAATTAACCCCCCCTTTCAATGAAGAGCACTATAGTAGGTTATCTTCATGGCACAGGGCTTGGAACCTCAATGTGAGTCTCAAACTCCTCATTTCTTGGGAAAAATCTCTACCATTGTAATTATTCTCCCACTTGTGGGTTGCCCACCTGGAGATAAGAATCATACTATACTGTGTTTCTTACCTTCATACCTGTCTTGCTGTGGGTTTTATAAATCTCTTAAGTTGTAGAACTTTTCCAGTTTTTTCAGTAGTAGTTCTATAAATTGCTGTCATTTTCATGTGCCCACAAGAGCATGTAAGCTCAGGGTCTCTCTACTCCTATGTCTTCACTGACCTTACCAGAAATGTTTTGTTTGGTTGGTTTTTGATGTAGTACAATTTGCCCATTTCTTTTCCTCCTTCCATCTGTGCTTTTGGTGTCACATACACACACTCACATGCACACACACACACGCGCATGCACACACACACACACACACACACACAAACACACACACAAGATTGCCTTACCTAATATCTGAATCTTGTGCTCTCTAATTATCCTAAGTGTTTTAAAGTTTTAGCTTTTGTGTTTAGGTATTTGATCTTGAGTTTACTGTGTATGTTATGTTATATGGTATATTGTGTATAGGGTTTATAGATCTCTTTCATTCTTCTTCACATGGACATCTAGTTATGTTTTTGTTGAAAAAATTGTCGTTTCCCCATTTTATGGTCTTTTCACCCTTGTAGAAAATCATTTAGCCTTTTATGTAATGGCTTATCTCTGAGCTGTCTCATCTTTCCTATTGCTCTATAAGCCTGCCTTTATGCCAGTAGCACACTGATTTGATTACTATAGTTTATATTAAGTTTTGAATAAGGAAGTATGAAATGGCTAATGTTCTTTTTCTCTTTTTAAGATTATTTTGGGTGTGGTGTCCCTTGAGATTCCATATGAATTTTCCAGATAATTTTCTATGTTTGCAAAAAGTCTCATAACAGTTTTGATAGGTATTACTTTAAATCTATATTGTTTTATTATTCATGTCTTAACAATATTAAATTTTCCAGTGCATGAAAATGTGTTATTTTCCCAAACCAATATCTAGTTATTGATTCTGAAAGGTAAGAACTGTAAGGAATTGGATCTTGTGATTAGGCAAGTTGACAGGTACAAAATCTGCAGAGGTAATGTCCCAGTTTTAGTCTAAAGGACAGAAACTGCTGAAAACTGGTAAAAGTCAATGTCCCAGTTCAGATCAGTAGGCAAGAAGCTTCTACAGAATTATGAAGAATTGATGGGTCACCACACAGGTCATCAGACAGGAAGAGCTGATATTTCATTTTGAAGTCTTTAGGCAGGAAAATTCTCTTATGCACAGGGGAGGCTAGCCTTTTGTTAATTGCAAATATTCAGTTAATTGAATGAATTGGATGAGGACCCCCTGCAGTAGAGAGGACTATCTGCTTTACTCAGTCTACCAATTCAATTGTTAATACCATCCAGGAAAACCTCAGAGAGAAAGCCCAAAACAATGTTTGAACAAATGTTGAGTACCTCATGGCCTAGTCAAGTTAACATATAAAATTAGCCACTGCAAGTCTATTACTTGTCAATTTGGCATCTGTATAAATGTTCTTCAAATCTAGTTAATCTCTAAGTAAAGATAATACTAAGATAAAAAGTCTAGCTAACATGACACAGCTCTTCTGTGTACACCTGAAATCACAGAGTCCTTCCCAAGAAGGGAAAGAAAGTAAATCCTTGGATCATGTATACTCTTCTCCTTGATAACCTGTAACCTATGTACTCTGATGGAAAATTAGCAATACTTAAATACTGCAATCGTCAACATAAGGTATTTTACATGATGTAATTAGAGAAAGAAGAAAACAAAGATTTTGTGTATAATAGTACACAGAAATATATTCATAAAATAGAGAATACAACAATTAGAGACATGGATTTAGCTGCTCTTTGGGACAACTTACTTCTGTTACTCATTTTTTCCCCTGTGCCTTGAGAAGGCGTCTAAGCTGGCTGTGTATAATAAACTATATTCTATCATATATAACTAATCATCTATAAATATTATTTGTGTATATATATATATATATATATATATATATATGTGTGTGTGTGTGTTTATAGACAGAAGAATGGATAAATGAATAGTCCAGCACAGTCTCTGTCTCAATAAATGTTAACTAGTATAATCATGTTGCCTTTCTATTATCATTGCTTAGCTGTTTATCACAGCAGTTAAGAACATGGTCTGAGGGGTCTGTTAGTTTCTGGTTGCTAGTTCATCAATATGTCTTTTTCAAAATGCTCTCCTTTCTGTTTGTTTATTCACCTATAAAATGGAGATAATAGCAGGGCCTACCACTTTATAGTGTTATAAATATTGCTGCTGAATATTTATTATATTTCATTTTATCAGTACGAAAGCATATAAATCCGTGAACAAAGATGAAACTAGTAAAATTAAAGTGAAATTTGATAGAACTTTTCCAATATGCTAAGATTCATCCCCAGCTAGATTTTTCTTTCTTTTCCTACATCTACTTCTTCTCCCCTCCTTACAGTATCTATAATTTATTATTATTTTTTATCTCATCGATATTCTTTGCTGAGATCACTAACAATGTTCTTTTGACCTTGGCATCAGTTGAATGGACATTGGGGTCCATGCACATTTAATTGATCACCTGGAATCGCTTTCCTAGCATACAATTTCCTAATAGCATTTTTCATTTGGTCATTTCTCAGCATATAGATTAAGGTATTTAAATGGGAGTTATAGTATAAAATACAGCAACTGCTTTATCAATAGGTAAAGTAGCTGTGGGTCTCAGGTACACAAAGACGCAGGGCACAAAGAAAATGACAACTTCTGTGATGTGGGAGACACAGGTATAGAGGGCTTTTTCCTTTGCTGCCAAGCTCTGAGTCCTTAAAGAGTGGAGAACGAGAGCATGGGAGCCAGTCAAAAGGAGGAAATTTAACATGCAGATGAAACCACTGTTGGCAGCAACAAAGAACCATAGAGCATGGGTATCAGTGCAGGCAAGATTCAACAAAGGATTCAGATCACACATAAAGTGATCTGTGATGTTAGGACCACAGAAGGTAATCTGAAGAAGAGGAGGATCTGTATGGTTGCAAGAGGGAAACCTCCCACCCACAGCACTCCCACTAGCAGGCCACACAGCTGCCAGTTCATGATGGTTGTATGTTGCAAGGGCTTGCAGATGGCCACATAATGGTTATAGGCCATCACAGTAAGCATAATGACATCAGCCCCTGCAAATAAATGTTCCCCAAAGATTTGGATCATGCATTCACTGAAAGGGCTAATTTTCCTTTCATAGAGTGAATGTACAATCAGTTTAGTGATATCAACACAGGAATAGCAATCATCCATAAAAGAGAGATGAGCCAGGAAATGGTACATAGGGAACCCCAATAATGGGCCGGCTGTGATGGTGACTGTAGTGAGTGTATTTCCTACCATAGAGATGATGTAGATGATCAAAAACATAACAAACATGACTTTCTACATCTTTAGATTCTGTATGGGTCCCAGTAGAACAAACTGTGTCACATTGTTTTTATTTTCCATATTTCTCATGTATGATTAATTATATCACCTGGAAAAAAAAGTCACTTTTTATTGCTCATCTTGAATTTATTAAGTCCCTCCACGTATCAAATAAGAAATGCCTAGATTCAGTTGAGTTCTAACTTCCTATAACTTTTTTGAGATAGAAAAAGAAGGGCCCGATTTCTTGAAGGTTACTCAAATTCTCTCCTGGAAGAAGCTGATGTTTAAAGTATAGCCACAAGGACCATAGTGAACACAGAGGCAGAAGATGGTCTGTGCACACTTTATGCTGTGAGATGACTCAGAGTCTCAGGTGAGGCAGTAGAGCTCACAGAGTGTAGCTAAGCCTAAAAAGTGAGGTTAAAAATGCATGCAAAGTCTATGAATTCCAAGCTAAATAATTTTCTCTTCATTTTTAAGAAATTGGAAACCAGGAAAAGTAATTGAGAATAAGAGTGGTAGGGTTTGAAAAAGAGGCAATATTGCATCGAACATTGCATCTAACTCTAGTAAAGATATTTGTGTCATTTGGATGAAGTGGGCTGAGGTTCTGTAAGGATATGGAAGCCAGAGACAGGAACCCCAATACCATACGATTACATTAGCTGACATAAAGTGTCACAGGGCATTGGTGATGGGAAAATAATGAAGGAATACAGGAGTTATTGCAATAGATTTGGTAAAGCATGTTGTCTAAATCCAGTAACTTTCTAATAGTTTATAAAAATACTTTTAGTGATTGTTTGCTATATGCATGGCACAATAGCAACCTGTGTGGGTGCTACGATTGCATCCATTTTGCCGATGAGAAACAATCTCAGGAACTAACAATCTGAGAAACAATCTCAGTGATAGTAACAGTAATAATAATACCTTACAGAACGGTTACCTTGCTCTTGGTGTTTTTGCAGACATTGGTTATTTCTCTCTCATTATACACTTGTGAGATAATTACTACTGTCATTTTTGTGCTTGTTTTACACAATAACAAACAGAAGCATAAAGTTAAGGATCCTCTCTAATATCAAGCGCATAATAAAGATCAGAACTATGATTTGATCTTTTTTCTCCCTATTTTTACCCCAAGATCAATTAACTTATTTTATAATAAACAATGTTTAACTAGGAAACTCTTTTTGATATGAAAGTAATAAGTATAATTACTTTAATCCAATATCAGAGACAACTATATATATGAAGCAAACTCATTAACAGACACACAAATATGCATATGCACATATGAGCAGTATAACATATTGGAATCCCACCATACCTCTCTGGATAAACAAAAGACCTTCATTTATTTTTATAATTATATGAGCCTAGGGGTAGGAAAAATTGACCTTTTGAGCAAAGTAACAGAGAAACATTTAACCATGCAATAAACTATGGAAGAATCATTTACACTTTGACTTATAAAGAAGCCACAGAGAGGCATATTAGGCATAGCAGTGCGTCGGAGGATAAGTTCATGTTTATCTTTGGACTAAAGAGGTTGCAATTTATATCATCTAATATTCCTATGTGTGTATTTTTGTATGTGGAGTGTTATTTAAACTTTAATTCCAAAATCAGTCTTTCTTTTATTACTCAAATGAATTTAACACATCTGTAGTTGTGTAATGATCATATCAATCCAATTTCACAGGATTTCCATCCCACAACACAAGTACAAACCCCCACCCCCGAAACTGTCTCCTCTGGAGACCGTAAGATTTGAAATGTCTGTGAGTAAGCGTCTGCTCTGCAAAGAAGTTCAGTCTGTCCTTTTTTCAGATTGCACATGTCAGTGAAAGCATTTGATATTGGTGTCTCATCATATGGCTGACTTCACTTAGCATGATAATTTCTCTGTCCATCCATGTTGCTAAAAATGCTGGTATTTTGTTCATTTTAATTGCTGGATACTATTCCATTGTGTATATACATATACACATCTTCTTGATCCCCTCCTCTGTCCATTGACAGCAGACGGGGGGGGGGGGGGGGGGGGGCGTGGGCCTGAAGGGGCGAATGCTGGGAGGGTGGAGGGGGGCGGGGACCCGGGTGAGTGTGTGGCGTGCGTGGTGGGGGTTTCGTGCGTGGGGCAGAGGGGAGAGCAGAAGGGTATGTATGCTGAGGGACCCCGCGAGCCTGAGGGAGTGCAGGAAGGCTGTCAGGGGAGCTGCAGCTGACAGGTGACAGTGTGGGTGTTTTTGTTTCCTTGGGGTTGGAGGTTTTGTCTGTCTGTTTCGCTTTGTTTTGTTGGAGTTGTTGTTGTTTGTGTTGTCTTGTGCGAAGGGGGAGAGGGTGGGGGCGGTCCCTTTAAAATCCTGAGGAAACACCTCAGGAAGGAAGGCGAAGGGGTGAGTGCTGGGTCGGTGGATGTTAGCAGGGATCCACTGGCTTGTGGGGTGTGCGTGGTGGGGATCGCGCGCGCGTGCATTAGGCAGAGGTGAGAGCCTCCAGGAATGCTGAGGGACACCTGGAGCCTGAGGGAGTGCAGTGAGGATGTCAGCTGAGTTGCAGCTGAGAGTTAAGAGTGGGGTTTGTGTTTGTTTGTTTGTATTATTCTTTTGAGAAGGGGCAGAGGGTGGAGAGGGTTCCTTGGAAAAGCCAAGGAAAGTTGAGGGACAGGGGTGGTGGGGGGGGCGGGCGGTGGGCCTGAAGGGGCGAGGGCTGAGAGGGGGGAGGGGGGCGGGGACCCGGGTGAGTGTGTGGCGTGCATGGTGGGGGTTTCGTGCGTGGGGCAGAGGGGAGAGCAGAAGGGTATGTATGCTGAGGGACCCCGCGAGCCTGAGGGAGTGCAGGAAGGCACTCCATTGAATATTCTTGCATCATTTGTCATAGATTAATTGACCATAGGTATGTGGATTTATTTCTGGGCTTTCTATCCTTTTCCATTGATCTATATATCTATTTTTGTGCCCTACCCTACATTTTTGATGATTGCAGCTTTGTAGTATATATAGTCTGAGGCCCAGGATTCTATTTCTTTCAGCTCTGTTTTTCTTTCTCAAGATTACTTTAGCTATTCAGGAATTCTATGTTTAAATGCAAATTTCGGGAGTTTTTTTTTTTGTTCTTGTTATGTGAAAAATGCTATTGGTGATTTAATAAGGATTGCACTGAATCTGTAGGTTGCCTTGAGTACTATAGTCATTTTGATAACATTTATTCTTCCAATCCAAAATCATGTTTATCTTTCCAACTGTTTGTGCCATCCTCAATTTCCTTCATCAGTGTCTTATAATTTTCAGAGCACACTGCATACAGAAGATGTAATATTTTGACATTTAAATTTTTATTTTTTAAAGTTCTTATTCTGTCATATATAATAAATGCTGATTGAACTCTAATTAAAATTCTTGCATTTTTATAGACTTAGCTTTAACATATAGATATCTAGGTCTCTAGCTCATTTTGAGTTAATGTTTTTAATAGCATGTTGTAATGTTGAGGTTCATATTTTTATGGATATTCAATCAATCTAGCATAATTTGTTAAAAAGTCTATTTTTTCATCTGAAGATCTTGATTTTTAAAATAATTCATATATTTAGGTTTGCTACTGCTCAGTCTATTATTTTTTAAGAATCAATAGGTTGATTCTTATGACGCTAACATACAGCATTGATAGAGGTTTCTAGTAAGTCTTGAATTTACTTAAATTGTTTTTTTTTATTTTTTAGAGAAATTTGGCATTGCAGGCTTCTTTAAAGTTGTGTATTTTTACAGAAACTTCAGAATGGGATTATCAATTATTCCAATTGTCCTCTTTTATTTTTACTGGAATTGCATTGAAATTTTAATATTTTAATATTACAATGGTAAAAAATGTTGAGTCCTTGAATCCATCAACATGGTATATCTATTTATCTATACAGGGAATTTTTCTCAGAAATGTTTTCTAATTTTGATACACATATTAAGTACTCTACAAATCTATATTTTAAGTTTACCTCCCAAATTTCATGTTTTGCTAATAATATTTGGCAAAGCATGTTATTTCTAATTTCATTTTTTGACTGCTCCTATCATAGAAATCCATTTAATTTTTGTATTGACAATGTATCCTGTGAAATTGTTAAATTAACTCTCTCTATTAGACTATTTGTAGAGCAGTTAATATTTTCCTAACTGCACAAGCACACGATCTGCACATAAATACATTTTTTGTGATTTTGCTTTTTCCTTTCTGTTCTGTATGTTTTGTTTCATTTTCTTACCTTATTGCGATATCAGAAGACTTTGGTCCAATTAAGAAATGGGAGTGGACAGTTGGCTCCAAACTTAGAGAGGATTCATCATTATCAGTTTTGGTTGTTGTAGGTTTTATACAGATGCTCTATCTCAGGTTGAGCAATTTCCTTTATAGTCTTCATTTGCTAAAATGTTTTTAAAATATATATAGAAATTGAAAATAATTAATTTTATGCATTTATTGAAATGACCCTGTGATTATTCTCTTTGTTGTGTTAATACAGTAGATTACATTGATTAAATTTTGAAAGTTACGTGAGGTTTTTTTTATCCTGGAATGAACTCAACATAGTCATAATAAATTATTCAATTCATTGGGCCTGAAGTTATTTTTGGCAAGAATTGTAACTGTAAATTTCATTTCTTTAACTGATATGGGACAACTCTTCTTTCGCATTTCTTCTTCTGTCAGATTTTATAATATCTTTATAAAAATTATTTTTAAGTTGTTAAAATTATTGTATTTATTTGGGCATAATATTTTCCTCTATCCTGTTGATGTCTACAGAATCTGTAATACTGTATAGTATTTCGTTCTCATTTTAAGTAATTTTTCTTTCATTATTTTCTTCTTTATCTCTCTCCTCCTCCTCATTATTCTGAGATATTATCTGTTTTATTAATCTTCCACAAATGGGATTTTTATTTCATTGATTTTTTTTTATGTTTCACTGATTTTTCTTATCCTTAATTCCTATGTTTTACTTTATGCTAATTACATTTAATTTTTCCAGCTTGATAGGTCAAAATCTTTGATGATTGATTTTAGACATTACTTCCTTTTAGACCAAATTTATGTATATCCAAATTCTCCTCTAAATACTTTTATCACTTCTCAGTGTTTTGCAGTGGGGAAGACCAAGTCAAATACCATATTTAAGGAGAGTAGGGTAAGAGATTATTTTTAGTTATGGACAGCTGTAGGAAAACCACAGCTAATATGCAATAACCTGGGGTTAGTAAGAGTTAAATATGTTAGAATACACTGGGTGTCCAGAGTGGAAATGAGGATTACATAAGGAAGGAAAATTAAAAGAGGAAACTATACTATAAAATAAATACAACTTTAAAGCAATCTTGCATGGACTAAGGAAAATCATTTAATAAGAAATTGGAACTAAGGACTATAATTTGCTCAACCTGTTCTCTTAGGTTTTATTGGCATTCCTCTTTCTCTCTTACCCAAAGAGTGAAAATTGACAAAGCAAAGCAAAAACAAACTGAAATGAGAAAGAAAAATGCATTGTGGCTCTTCCCACAACTCTAAGCTGTGCCTAATACTAGATAATACCTAGTGACACAAATTGGTGTTTATGGTTTCTAAGTTTCAAATGGGTGTAATTAAATATTGAGAAATAATTTCCAAGTTTCTTTGCTACTAGTGGTAATATCATGTTTATAAGGAAAATATAAATTCTCTTCTGATTCTCTCACCATATTTATACATTTGGCTAATAAAGATTTCAAACTTATTAAATGTGTATTATACATTGTGGTAAAAATCAACTTCAGTCTTGGAGGAAATTATTTTAAGGGAGATGAGAGATAGAAAAAAATATTTCAAAGAGAGTGTTTCATCAATGCTATATGATTACAGAGTTATTGAGCCATTTCAATGAAACCCTCAAGAGATTAAAGGCATAAGCTTCAAACCTGTCTAATAGATCCCTTTAATATTATGGGCATTATTCCAATAATTATAACCACCTACACATTTGTTGCTATAAAATGCCCATGGAATTTTATTCCCCCTCTTTCCCCTGTGGTGCTTTTAATTCAATGTGTTTCTAGCAATGCTTGACTAAAAGTTTACTTTGGATGGACAGTTCATGGGAGAGTTGGATGTATTCCATGTTTATTTGCTGTTACAAAGCACAGTCTCAGGAAAATAAAAGGAAATAGCCTGAAAGATCACCTGAGATTTCAAAGAAATGTACAATCTTACAGAAGTGAGCATTACGATTAGTTTTATTTATATATATATTTAAACTGGTATAAAATAATTCAGATTATTAATTACTTTTTTATTTCAGTCATGAAAATTTTAAGTTCTAGATTAATTTTCTTGGTGGTTATTTTTAAAAAGGGCATTTAGGAGAATCCAGATGATAATTTGAGGGCAAACTGAGGGTTTTCAGCCTTTATTTGTATTTGTACCTATGAGAAGACATTTCAGCATAAGGAAAATTTTAGCAGGTTCCAAATGGCTTAGATATAGAAATCCCCCTAGTACTTGTATAAAATTGAGTTCTAGCTTCCTTATTTGCAAAACAAGGACAAAAATACAATACTATATACCTTACTAGGGTTTGGTGAAGATGAAATTTTTGGTAAATGAAAAGTTTTTAGTATTGTGCCTAAAGCACATATTTCATTAGTATTTGGTATCTTGATATTTTACTCTAAAAACAGCAAATAGTGTAATTTCATAATTTTCCTATAGATATAATAATCAGGTAAAGAAAAAGAAAAATGATATCAAATTGCCCCTGATGGTTTTTCTGCAGTATCCATCTACTCTCATGACTTAGTCATAACTCCCTTTTCCTAATATGCTTATTTCCATGTTTTTCTTTCTTCTCAAAATGCAGCTGATATGCCTTTGCAAATAATTCCTCACAGATGTATTTATTAAAAAATTTAAAGTTTTAAGAATAATTTTTTGGAAGAATTTCCTAAAGTACAAGGTATGTGAAAGAGTGGACTCAACATTCTTGCAGTTCCTGTTGTGGAGCAGCAGAAACGAATCCCTTTAGGAACCATGAGGTTATGGGGTCGATCCCTGGCCTTGCTCAGTGGATGAAGGATCAGGCATTGCCATGAGGTGTGTGGTGTAGGTCACAGACCTGGCTCGGCTCTGGCATTGCTCTGGCTGTGGTATAGGCCGTCAGCTACAGCTCCAATTAGACCCCTAGCCTGGGAAACTCCATATGCCATAGATGCAGCCCTAAAACAAAACAAAACAAATTCTTCCTTCATTCTAAAAACCCCGTGTATTTAAACATATATGTGTGTGTGTGTGGTGTGTGTGTGCATGTGTGGAGAGAGAGAAAGAAAGTAACAAGATACAGTGAGTTTTTGAGGATTAAAAGGTGACTAAAAGAAAAATGAGACCTTCTTTGAAGGATCCTTTTCCATAAGCCTGTATTTTCCAAAATGAGGGTCGATCATTGAAGTAGTACAGCACTGGTCCAAATATTCAGGGTTGCTGAGGCTTGTTCCAATGTTTAAGAAACATTCTAAACCAAGAGTTGGACCTTCTATACTTTGGATTCTCCAGTTTTTCTATGGTTTTGAACTATAATTTTAATGAAATTTGTCCTTAAGTTTGTCTACATCATGTGATCAGAGTCTTCCACATAAAGATAAACTAGTTTTGGATATTCTTAGTTTATAAACAACGGAGTACTTCGCTAAGCTCTCTTTTGTAAACAGAACAAACTTATACCAGCATCCATGTTTCTTCGTTAAACTTATGTAAGTATAACATGAGTTCCTTAACCAATCTCCCTCAGGTAGAACACAAAATGGCAAAACCATTAATGGGTGAAAACATTGGCATCTATTTTCCCATAGAAGAATTTGTTATTATCCAAATATTTGGAATATTGTTCTGTGTAGTTGATAAGTTAAAATAATTTTTTTTTTTTTTGCTCTTGACATAAGGGAAGTAGTTCCAGCATTATTAATTTCAGTTAGCAGTGGAAGAAGTAGGCTCAGAAAGGATGACCTGCTCAGTGCTTACAACCACAATGAAAACAAAAACAACAACAACAATATCAACACAAAACTAACAGGACAGGTGAGACTGGATGCTTATCTTTATGATCATTAGATGAAACAGCGAAGTTAAGGAATTGCCCAAATCAGAACAGCAGTGACTGGCAGAGCCAATGACCCTGAGCATTAATGCTCAAGTCATTTTCCCGTTAACACTTGTACTATCTCTGCTCCATGCCCTTAAATCCAGAGTAGGGCTGTTGCTCCTGACATACCTCCTGACGTCATGTCACCTGCCGCCACTACCAAAGCACTTATATTTCAAGTCACTGCCTTTGAACTAACTTTCCTGCCAGATTAGATACTTCTCAAGGGAAGGAATCACATTTATTAAATGAATGAATTGAGGTATCTGTCCAATACATTTTATCATTCCCCAATGGTTTCATTAAAAAACAACTCTAGGGAGTTCTCATTGTGGCTCAGCAGGTTAATAACCCAACACAGTGTCTGTGAGTATGTGGGTTCAATCCCTGACTTCCTTCAGTGGGTTAAGGATCTGGTGTTGCCATGAGCTGTGGTGTAGGTCACAGGCACAGCTAAGATCCCACATTGCTAAGGCTGTGGTGTAGGCTGGAAGCTACAGCTCTTATTCAACCTCGACCCTTAGCCTGGGAACCTCCATATGCTGAGGGTGTGGCCCTAAAAATACAAAATAACAACAACCACCAGTCCTTGAGGCAAACCATGATTTTTCTATGGGGGACATTGGTTGTGAGTAAAAAGTGATACTTTCAACATACTCACTCTTGCTCTTGGGTAAACTACATCAAATATTTGGTGCTGTTCTAAATGTGTGTCAAAATAGGTAGGTCATTCTTTAATCACACTGAATTCCTCCAGTGTCAGCAGAAAACAACTACCTCTCTAAAGTGCTTCTAAATTAGCAGCAATCTCTAAAACATGTCTTAGAATTAGGAAAAATATGTAAAGCTTTATATCACAATAAATTGTCTTCCTATATTCACCTGCACAGCATGGTGCTTATGTTCTCTATCCCCAGCTTCTTCCTGTTTTGAATCTCGATCCTACATGCCAAGAAGGAGAGTGACTGAAATTACTTTTAACTAATCCAGGCATGCTCTGCTATGATGATTTTTTTTTAATTTCAACAGTAAATATTTAATTCCATTGAATATACAGAATGTTCATGTGTGGGAGTTTGTACATGATGTAGAAGGAGAGAGACTTGCATAGTTACAGGTAGCTAAAGTCAGGGATAGAGAATGACCTTATATCCTTTATAGACGTAGACAAGAGGTGGAAATTCATTTGGTCAGTGAAGGCTGTTTACATAGTTGCTAAGACCACAAAATCCAGTATCAGAGTCAGGTTCATTATAGATTGCAGTTTGAATCTTAATGATTTGGAGTAATTAACTGAACCTTCCTATTTTTTTTCCAGTATCTAAAATGAGTATCAATATAGTACCTATAGGTTGGGTTATTATGTGTTAAATGCCTGCAAAATGTTTACAAACTTCCACACATAAAATATGCTTTCATTAAATATCTTTTGAAGTATCATGCCCTTAATCTAAAAAATAATACATGATGTCTATAATAAGTCCTCTGTAAACTCTATCTTTATTCAATATATAACAATCCCAAACTGGTGAATTAAATATGTATTGTGTTCTATATCATTTCACATGAATTGATCTTCTGTTGTATATTCTGAACTCAACCTCATGGAAAATCAGAAACACGTCACAGAATTTGATTTCTTAGGGCTATGGGTAAATAAGAAAATAGAGCTATTGTTATTTTGCTTGTTCCTTCTCTGTTACCTGGCTGTCATTTTTTTAACCTTTTATTTTTTTTCTAATGTACAGCATGGTGACCCAGTTACATGTACATGTATACATCCTTTTTTCTCACATCATCATGCTCCATCATAAATGACTAGACATAGTTCCCAGTGCTATACAGCAGGATCTCAGTGCTAATCCATTCAAAAAGAAATAGTTTGCAAATATTAACCCCAAGCACCCAAAGCATCACACTCCCTTCCCTTCCCCCTTGGCAACCAAAAGCCTATACGCCAGGTCCATAATTTTTTTTCTGTGGAAAGGTTCACTTGTACCATATATTAGATTCCAGATACAAGTAATATCATATGGTATTTGTCTTTCTCTTTCTGACTTACTTCACTCAGTATGAGAGTCTCTAGTTCCGTCCATGTTGCTGCAAATGGCATTATTTCATTCTTTTTTATGGCTGAGTATTGTGTATATATGTCACATCTTCCTAAACCAATCATCTGTCAGTGGACATGAGGGTTGTTTCAATGTCTTGGCTTTTGTGAATAGTGCTGCAATGAACATGTGGGTTCATGTGTCTTTTTTAAGGAAACTTTTGTCCAGATATATGCCCAAGAGTGGGACTGCTGGGTCATATGGCAGTTCTATGTATAGATTTCTAAGGTACCTCCATGCAGTTCTCCATAGTGGTTGTACCAGCTTACATTCCCACCAACAGTGCAGGAGGGGGTCCCCTTTTCTCCATACCCCTTCCAGCATTTGTTATTTGTGGACTTACTAATGATGGCCATTCTGACTGGTGTGAGGTGGTATCTCATGGTAGTTTTGATTTTAATTTCTCTAATAATCAGTGGTGTCAAGTATTTTTTCATGTGCTTGTGGGCCATGTGTATATCGTCCTTGGAAAAATGTCTGTTCAGGTATTTCGCTCATTTTTCCATTGGGTTGTTGGCTTGCTTGCTGTTGAGTTGTAGAAGTTTTTTTTTAATATTTTAGATATTAAGCCCTTTTCAGTTGCATCAATTGAAACTATTTTCTACCACTCTGTAAGCTGTCTTTTTTTCTTTTTGCTCTCATTTGCTGTGCAAAAGTATGTCAGTTTTATTAGGTCCCATTGGTTTATTTTTGCTTAAGAGAAGATGTAAAACTGTCATTGTATGAAGATGACATGATACTATATATAGAAAACCCTAAGGACTCAACCCAAAAACTACTTGAACTGATCAACAAATTCAGCAAAGTAGCAGGATATAACATTAACATTCAGAAATCAGTCTCATTTCTGTATACTAACAAGGAAATATTAGAAAAGTAAAAAATGCAATACCTTTTAAAATTGCACCTTAAAAATATCAAATACCTGGGTATACACCTGACCAAGGAGGTGACTTATATGCTGAGAACTATAAAACATTAATCAAGAAAATTGAAGAACATGTAAAGAAATGGAAAGATATTCCGTGCTCCTTGTTTTGAAAAATTAATTTTGTAATAATGGCCATACTAGCCAAAGCAATCTACAGATTCAATACAATCCCTATTAAGTTACCCATGACATATTTCACAGAACTATAACAAACAATCCAGAAATTTATACAGAACCACAAAAGCCCCAGAATTGCCAAAGCAATTCTGAGGAACAAAAACCAAGCAGGAGGCGTAATTATCCCAGACCTCAGGCAATATTACAAACCCATAGTCATCAAGACAGTGTGGTACTGGTACCAAAACAGAAATACAGACCAATGGAACAGAATACAGAACCCAGAAATAAACCTTGACACCTGTGGTCAATTAATCTTTGACACAGGAGGCAAGAACATAAAATGGGAAAGAGTCTTTTCAGAAAGTATTGCTGGGATACCGGGACAGCTGCATGCAAATCAGTGAAGCTAGAACACACCCTCACATCATGCATGAAAATAAACTCGAAATGGCTTAAAGACTTAAACATAAGACAAGACACCATCAAACTCCTGGAAGAGAATACAGGCAAAACATTCTCTGACATCAACATTACAAATATTTTCTCAGGTCCGTCTCCCAAAGCAACCTGGATGTCTTAATGGGGAATTTCATCATCTTGCTAACAATCAATCATGTGTAGTCACTAATCCAGCAACCAATATACTATTTTCTCTGCTACCTTTCACTCATGGACCTCTGCTACCCCTCTACTGTGGTCCCCAGGCTAATCAGGGACTTAGCTACAGCAAGAAAAAACATTTCCTAAAACAACTGTATGACCCAGCTCTTCACTTCCCATTCACTGGCAGATGGGGAAATACTCATCTTGGTTTCCCTGGCTTTTGACAGCTGTGTTGCCATTTTCAAGCTCCTGCACTATGTGATCATCATGAACAGGCAGAGGTGTAATATGTTAATCATAATGGCTTGGGTTGTGGGTTTTTGGCACGCAATTGCTCTGTTTCTTAGGGTACTCAAATTATATTTCTGTGGTCCTAATCAGATAGATCACTGCATATGTGATGTGAAGCCTCTTTTGAAAGTGTTGTGCAAGGATATTCTTGTATTTTAATGATTGCAAGTTCAGGGATTGTGGTGATTGTCATGTTTCTTGTCCTCATAGCTTCTTACATAGTCATGCTGTATAATCTTAGAACACGCTTCTCTGTAGGGTGACACAAAACTGTCTTATTAGTTCTCACACAATGGTTGTAGTTTTATTCTTTGTGCCCTGCATCTATACTTATGTTCTACCTGTGGGTAGTGAGAACAAAGATAAGGAAATAGCACTGTTTTATACTATGATTGCCCCCATGCTGAATCCTCTCATCTATATGCTGAGATGAAAATTGCTATGAAGAAGGTATGGTCTAAAGTGGCACATTGGGATTAAAATATGTATGGTAATATTCATTGTGCTTTTGAATCTGTGTCCCTAGGATATTTGTCACTTGCTATATTATAGAAAGCATCTAAGCTTTCTCTTTGGGGAGTTGGACTAAATGAACTCTGACATTATATTAGCCACAGAATCAAGTTACTACTATTGAGAATGCAGTATGCCCTTTAAAGCTCCAACTTGTTCTAGGTGCAACATGAATTTGAGAAATGCAAGAAATATCCTTCTAAAGCACATGAAATATCCTTTAGTAGTATCCTTCTAAAGCATATTTTATATCTTATCATTGTCCTCTCCAAAAATTGCAGTGGAACCCTATTTGCCTTGTAATAAAATCCAGCCTTCTCACTTTTTCACTGGAATCTTCCCAAATTGGTCTGGGTGTAACTAGCTAATCTCAGAAGTCACCACATGGGGAGAAATTATGATGTTACAATAATAGGCTATGGCGTCAGGAAACCTGACTACTGGCTTTGTATGTTTTTGTTTTTGTCTTGGCAATTATGTTCACATGTATTTGTCTTGGCTTTAATTACGTTAATTTCCATTTTGAAATATCTGTGAAATTAGGCAATATTATGCTTCATACATATGTAGTATTAATTGAGCTAAATTTGTGAGTTTTTGTAGGGGGTTATGGCTACCAGAAACTCATTTTGGATACTTCTTTTCTTTCTTTACTTTTCTTCCTATGATTCCCTAGATGCTTTCATCCAGCTACGCTGCCCCCTCATATTCTCTAAACACACCCTAAATTCTGTTACGTTTATGAGTTTTTAATTTTGTATCTTCTGACTGTAATGCCCCCTCCCTATGCTTTAAGGTTCATATCTTACATATAATTCATATTTCAGAGATTAAATTATTCAGAAATATTTTAAATGTTGTTTACCCCCATGTCCTTGGAATCACATAGCCTATTTAAGCTTTAGTTCATGGTTCTCATTTGTATAGACATTTCTCTATGCCAAAAGGGATTGTGTTTTCTCAACCGAAAGATTTCATAGCTTCCATACAGTTCTCTGCATGAAGTTATTTCTGCCCTACAACCTTGGCAAAATCCAGGAAAAACCGTAGATGCAGCAGTTTTTGTCTTTAATATCAGTAATCCTTCTTTTGCTATTTCTACTCAGAATCTTTCACATACAACTAGTGATTTTTTTATTCCTGAAGCCATGGAAACTTCTAGAATATCAATGAAAACATTCTGTCAATTCCTTAAAAAATTATGTCTGATTACTTACTTATAGTTGTGTTTAATCTGGTTTTTAATCTCATTATTTTCATAGTATTAAGATTGTGTATATATAGGAGTTCCCTTTGTGGCTCAGTGGTTAACAAATCTGACTAGGAACCATGAGGTTGCGGGTTCGATCCCTATCCTTGCTCAATGGGTTAAGGATCTGGTGTTTCTGTGAGCTGTGGTGCGGGTTGCAGATGTGGCTTGGATCCCGAGTTTCAGTGGCTCTGGTCTAGGCCGGCAGCTACAGCTCCGATAGACCCCTAGCCTGGGAACCTCCATATGCCACGGGAGTGGCCCTAGAAAAGGCAAAAAGACAAAAAAAAGATTCTGTGTATATACATATATACATATATATATACACACACAGACATACACACACAGATATATGAGAATTATGTTAGTATTAGGATTGTATGTATATGTGTATATATGGATTTTATTTTAAAATACAGGAATATAATATGTATCTTTGTGCTATATGTGTGTGTTGATTTTTCTGCATGTGTATAATATGGGAGGAAGTATATGGAGGGTAATAGGATGGATCAAGGAAATACTCAATCCCATCAGAAAGAATGCTATCCAACAACAGCAACAACAGAACTTCATTATCATGTATTTTCTGTTCTCAAAGGATCACAAGATTTTCATCAGAAAAAGCATGACTACATTATACAAGTAATATAAAAGTAAGCTCACAAAAAAGTACATATCAAATTAAAGTTAGTTACCTATTTGTTAGGTGCTCTTTTTAGGATTCACTCTCCAGCCTACAGATGCGTAATATTTTCAAAAAATACATGTCATGTAAATGTATAGAAACTGTTATTTCGATTAACATGTGAGTGAAAACACAATATTTAATACATATTAATAGCAGTAAGTATAATTTAAGAAATACCGTCTATATAGGAATTTCTTGGCAATTTAAAAAGTCATCATTACTAAATTTTACTAAAGAAGAATTCCATTGTGTGTGTATGTGGTATGTGTCTGTGTATTATTTTTTTTTTTTGTCTTTTTTAGGGCCACTCCCACAGGCATATGGAGGTTCCCAGGCTAGGGGTCTATCGGAGCTGTAGCTGCCGGCCTAGACCAGAGCCACAGCAACTTGGGATCCGAGCCACATCTGCAACCCACACCACAGCTCACAGAGACACCGGATCCTTAACCCACAAGCAAGGCCAGGGATCGAACCCGCAACCTCATGGTTCCTAGTCAGATTTGTTAACCACTGAGCCACAACAGGAACTTCCTGTCTGTATATTCTTTACCCATTCATCCACTGATGGGCACTTAGGTTGCTTCTAAATCTTGGCAAGTGGAAATAATGGTGCTATGAACATTGGGGGTGAGTATGTAATTCCTGTTTTTGTTTTCTTTGGCTATATACTAAGGAATAGAATTGGTGGATAATATGCTAATTCTATTTTTAGATTTTTTTGAGGAATTACAAACTATTCTCAATAATGGCTGAATCTATTTACATTCCCACCAACAGTGAAAAAGGCTTCTCTTTCTTCATATCCTTGCCAACACTTGTTGTTTTGGTACTTTTCGCTGAAAGCCATTTTGGTAGGTGTGAGATGATATCTCATTGTGGTTTTGATTTGAATTTCTCTGTGACTGATGATGTTGAGCACCTTTACATGTGTCTGTGGCCATTGTATGTCTTATTTGGGGGAAAAAAAAAACATCTATTCAGGTCTTCTTTCCATTCTTTGATTGGGTTATTTGTTTGGTTTTTTGTTTTGATATTGAGCTTATATTTGTATATGTTGAATATTAACTCCTTGTCAGTCATATCATTTGCAAATATTTTCTCCCTTTCGATGGGTTGTCTTTTCATTTTATTAATGGCTACCTTTGCTGTTACAAATATTTTAAGCTTAATTAGGTCCCATTTATTTTTGCTTTTAATTTCTTTTGCCGTGAGAGACAGATGAAAAAAAATGCTACAATTTTTGTCAAAAAGAATTCTGCCTATGTTCTTTTCGGGGAGTTTATGGTTTCAGGTCTTTAATCCATTTGGAGTTTATTTTTGTATAAAGTATGAGGAAATGTTATAGTCTTATTGGTAAGGAGCTGTCCAGTTTTCCCAGAATCACTTGTTAAAGAGGCTGTCTTTCCTGAATTGTATATTTTGACCCCTTTGTTGTATAATAATTGACCATAAGTGCATGGTATATTTCTGTTCCAGTGATCTAAATGTGTGTTTTTCTGCAGTAGCATGCTGCTTTGACTACTGTAGCTTTGTAGTATAGTCTGAAAGCTGAGAGCATGATAACTCCAATTTGTTTTTTCATTCTTCTCAAGTTTTCTTTGGTAGTTTTGACTCTTATGGCACCATATGAATGTGATGATTATTTGTTATGAGTACTTTGATAGGGATTATGTTAAATCTGTAGATTACTTTGGGTAGTATGGCCATTTTAACAGTATTAACTTTTCCACTCCAATAGCATGGGAGAGCTTTCCATTTCTTTGTATCATCTTCAGCTGTGTTCATTTTTTTTCAGAGTGTAGGTTTTCACTTTCTTGATTGACTTTATTCCTATGTATTTTATTTTTTGATGTGATTCTTAACTAGGGTAATTTTGATGTTTTCTCTTTCTGAGAGTTTATTATTAGTGTATATCAACCTTATATCTTGCAACTTTGCTGAATTCATTTATTAGTTCTAATATTTTGGGATGGAAACGTTAGAGTTTTTTATATAAAGTCATGTCATCTGTGAGTAGTGACATTTTTACTCCTTCCCTTCCAATTTGGATGTCTTTTGTTTCTTTTTTTACAGTTTGCTGTGGGTAGGACTACCAATACTATGCCAAGTAAAAGTGGTGGAAAATTGGCACCAGGGTCTTTGTCCTGAATTTAACAGGAAGGCTTTCAGCTTTTCACCATTGGGTATGATGTTACCTGTGGGCTTGTCATAAATGACCTTTTTACGTTGATACATGTGCCTTCTCTAACCAGTTTAATGAGAGTTTTTTTATCAAGAATGGGAGCTATACTTTGTTAAAAGCTTTTTCTTCATCTATTGAGATGATCATGTGATTTTTGTTATTCTTCCTTTTTACTTGTTTTTTGGTTTTTGGTTTTTTGTTTTGTCTTTTTGCCTTTTCTAGGGCCACTCCCACAGCACATGGAGGTTCCAAGGCTAGGGGTCTAATCAGAGCTGTAGCCACCAGCCTACGCCAGGGCCACAGCAATGCAGGATCCAAGCCTTGTCTGTGACCCACACCACAGCTCACAGCAACGCTGGGTCCTTAACCCACTGAGCGAGGCCAGGGATCGAACCCACAACCTCATGGTTCCTAGTCAGATTCATTAACTACTGCGCCTCAAAGGGAACTCCATATCCTTCCTTTTTAATGGCAGTGTTTCACATTGATTGATATGACGGCTGTACCATCCTTGTATCCCTGAAATAAATCCAATTTGATCATAGTGTATGATCCTTTTTATATATTGTGGGATTTGGTTTGTTAACATTTTGCTGAGGAATTTTTCCTCTCTCTTCATCAAAGATGTTTTGTAGTGTCTCTGGTGTTAGTACAGGGTAATTAATAGCCTCATTGAAAGAATTTGGGAATGTTGTTCCTTTTCAATGCTTTGGATTTATTTGAAAAAGAGAGGTATTTTTTTTCTTTATACATGTGGTAGACATCTCCTATCAATCAATCTGGTCATAGATTTTCTTTGGAAGATTTTTTTATAAATTAAATTTCTCTACTATTGATTAGTCTAATAAATACTGATAAAATTAAGTAAGGTGTATAATTATTCCCATTACAAAATTAATCCACAATATATTTATAACAAATATATAATAAAACGATAAAGCAGCTTAACTTCATAATAAAAATAGCTAATATTAATATGCTACTATGTTAATCTATTGTCAATAAATTTTATATTATTTTAACCACATATTTCTCACTGAAAATTTCCTTTCGTTCCTTTAGTATACATAACTCATTAGTGTATAACATACATTAATCTTACATATTTGAATAGCCAGAAAAACGTCTCAAAATTCCTTTTCTAGGACTTTCTTAGGACTGAAACATACAAAACTTTTACTTTGTGCTCTTCTTGTTCTGTTACATTAGTTTATTAGCAGGAAACTTTCTGATCCTTATCTCTATTCATTTCAGTCCTGTTTTTAACTAACAGATGTACTATTTCCTCACTCTTTTATCCTGTATGGACATCTTTATTGTCATTAACAGTTATTAATAACAAAACATTTGATATCTGCAAGCCCAAAAAACATCCATCCCATATTCCTATGAGAAAGACAGTGAAATCCAGCAGATTCTCAGTCCTTATAATGTCTTTTTTTCAAAGAACACTATTGTTTAGAGTGCAGAAAACACTATTGTTTAGTTTCACAGAAAAATTGGAAGTGCAGAGTTTTCCCATAAACTCCTATCCTCATACATACAAAGCCTCTCCCATTATCAGAATTCTCCAGCAGAAGTATATTTTTCTTAATACCAATTAACTTAAATTAGCATGTCTTAATCACCCAAAGTCCATAATTTACATTACAGTTCAGTCTTGGTGTCATTGATTCTGTGGGGATGGACAAATGCACAACATGTATAGCATTGTACAGGATCACTTCACCCTAAAAATCCTCTGTACTCCTATTTACCCTCATCCACATATCATTTGTTTTATTTGCTTATTTTCTTTATTAAAGAGAGTGAGGATTTTGAGGAAGGCTCACAAGAATGCTATGAAACAAAGACAGAACCTATTTTTTTTTATTTTACCCAAGGGAGCATCACCAAAGTGTATTAGCAGAATATACAATAGTGTGATATATTAAGTCCACACCTAAAATATATGGGGCTAAGTTTATGCATTTGCTAATCCTTTTATTTTATGGTTATATTTATATATTTTTATATCTATTTTCTATCCCATAGCACAGTAACTCACATTTCAAACATATCTGTCATATATGTAAGAAACTTTATGAATTATTTGGTCAATCTATGAATTTATGAATAGAATATTTAAGACATATTTATGGTTATAAATATATAATTAAGAAATTTTATTACTATAAGAACTTACTGGAAACTTAAATTCCAATATACCTACACTTTATTAGTGAATACCATATTGCTAATGAACACTCAAATTACATAGTCACATTATTTAAGTCCTAAGACTATCAAATCATCAGACTTGAAGAAGCTTAGTATGTTAGATGTGGCCTAAAGGAAATATTTAGAGGCCAATCTTCTAAGTAAAGTCATATAATCCATGAAATGAGAATTACAAGGGAATTCTTAGGTAAAAAAAGAATAGATAAATCTAAGCAAAGTGAATTCAGATGACCTGTGAGAAATTCAGAAACTGGACTGTAAATGAGGCACTTGCATATATCTCTAAGGAATAAACTTTGTTAGGAGTGTGTGTGTGTGTGTGTGTGTGTGTGTGTGTGTGTGTAAGTGATGGTTAGAGACATGACCAGCTAGATCCTTCTGTGTATTAGAAGTGAGCATGAGTGAAACTTGGTCAACATTGGGCTAAATGATGTTGAAATGA
Organism: Phacochoerus africanus; assembly: GCF_016906955.1. Classification (NCBI taxonomy): domain Eukaryota; kingdom Metazoa; phylum Chordata; class Mammalia; order Artiodactyla; family Suidae; genus Phacochoerus; species Phacochoerus africanus. Next base: position 626,445 of record NW_025927332.1, read on the forward strand.
ACCAGTGCAACACTGGGTTCTGGTGCCCTTCATTCTGAAGTATTAGTATCTCATTTTCTCAAGTTTACTTAATTGTCAAAGCCTAGAAGTAATTACTAAACTGATCAAAACCTGTTCTTTCACTCACAGAAGGCACACAAACTTTTTACTTTGCTGCTGCTTAACAGGTATACGTGTCAGCCATTTAACTTTTAGAGGCTCAAGTTCTCAGTGCAATAGAGGTAATGCTACTTATATCATTATTGTGAGATGAAATTATATAACAAACCTGAAGCATGAAATAATCCCAATAAATTATTGTCACTACAATTATTTTATATCAGATACATATTCTAAAAATTGATTTCCTGAAGTATATGACTATGTGGATTTGAGTATGAGAGAAGGGATTGGTTACCTGAACTTCAAGGTGAATATTTTGGGCTAAACATATATGACCTGCAGAAATGAAGTGGCACAGGAGAAAAATGGTAAACAAAATAAAAGTTATACAGTACAGTTAGTGCCAATTTCCCCTGATATTTTTAGTCATATATAGTTTCTTCTTTGAAATGTGTATAAAACAGAATGTCTATTCTTTTATCTTTCCTTCTGCCTCCATTCCTCAACCATCAATATCCAATG